>NC_056735.1:536017969-536050469 GCF_019279795.1 Protopterus annectens
TTACTCTTTTTCAACTGTTTTTATGTTGGTAATAAGGAAATATTTTAATAGATTTGCAGATGAAATAAATGCAATTGAAACCATTACAGTTCATGTTAATGTTACAAATATGTAAACGTAAATGGCATTACTCTTTTTTTAACTGATTACTTCTAATAGTACAAATGGTATTTTAGTGCAGTATTGATTGTATTTTTTATACAGAACTTGACAGAATCACAAGCACTTGAAGTTGTCTAAGGTATTTGCATATAAATTCATCTAAGGTATGCCTAAGCACTAGTCATAATGTTCTTTAGAAGTAAACAAGCACTTACCAAATGACTACTCCCACTGTATCCATAAGCACTTCCTGTATGCCAATTTTACTTCTATAAAAACTTTACTGTAACATTTCAACAGTGTATGAAATGGCATATAAAAGTGATGTGTGAATTTACTGTGCATTTTCTCTTTTGGCTGTCCCACCTCCTTTCTTTCTGTTTTTCTTATTTTGATTATGCATTTATTTATTCCTTATTGTTTTGTTTCCCCTAGTATTTGTTTTACATATTTTACAGATTAAAATCCTTCCAAAGCAGTCAGGCCACATACCTCTCAGTCTAGGGAATTCTACACCTCTGCCCATCTGGGGATGTCATCACACATTTAAGATGGGGGCACTTGTCTTCCCATCAGGTAGAAATGTGGTGGCCTAGCAAGCCTCACTAAAAAATTGGAATAGATTGGTGGTGGATGTACTGGCGGAGGTAATGGAAAGAAGAATTCAGCTATTCAAAGCCTCTCTTCAGTGTTTTGAAGATACTCTCTATCACTTAGTGCCAAAAACCATACAGACACAGGACCCAATCCCCCCCCCCCAACATCAGGGTCCACCGCTGCCACACCGTCTGGAAGTGGACGTGTTTGAGGATCTATGGACTTAGCTCTTCTTCCCTTATCCATCCTACTATACCTTCTTACCCATTTCCCACCTACACTACCATCTCATATATATAAAAAACTTTTGGAAAAAAAAAACAGGGCACTTTATCCCCTGCCTAAAACATAGTGCCCTCTCCCGTCTTCTCCAGCACAAACCCTCCTTATGTTTTCCTTGTGTGAGTTACCCCCTTTGTTTGTCTCCCCTTTTTCAGTCTTTTCTAGTTTCCCCTTTATATTCTTTAATAAAACCACCAGGGCACTCATAAAAGTATACCCCTATATATAATATTATAAACCCCTTTTCTTTAAAAAAAAATCAGTTTTAATTGCTTCTAAATCTGCAGCTTTCCTTAAATATTTTAAGTGTGATTGAACTTAGCAACACCCTCCTGCAATATTCACATGGACCCTCAGGTTTTTGCAAAATACCTCTCAACTTCCTAATGTTGAACTTCACAAACTTACTCTTTGGCAAGAAATGGATATGTTTTCATAAACGACTTTGTGTTTCCTTACTCTTCACAAGTGACTTTCATTGACCATATTTGCATATCCATGTAGTACCACTATTTGCAAATAACCTTAATTCATTTGTGAAGCCCTAGATTTTGAATCCCAGCCACAATTTGTGAAACCTAACAAATCTGTTCTTTGACTATTTTCAGTATTTTTTTTAGTTTGATATTTAATTACTTTGCAGTTTGTTTTGCTTTAAATTACTTTTTTACTTCAAGTTTTAAAACAAAGATATTGGTTATAGCCAGTTGGCAAACATTTCTGTAGTATTTTTTAGATGCAAAAAGATTAACCCAATCTGAATTTTGAAAGAACTGAGAAGTATTTATTTAAGGTATGCAGAACAGGGCAAGGTTGAATGTCTGAATACTGACAACTAAACTGTTCTGTATCTATTTAGGATTTTTTAGCTTATAATTTACAGGCTTTCATTGTTTGTAGACATTTGCTCTTGTTTCATGCTGGCTGTTTTATGTTGATTTTTACTAGGATTTTTAATGGAAATTTGTTGGCGAAGTACATGTTGCATGCATTTGTGCCATTTTCTTTCACAGTGAAATGATTAACTCTAAACTGTGGGAGAAATTGAGAAGTATTATTTTTATTTGAGTTATCAAGAAAAAGAATAAGATTAATTAGTAGTTAAAACTGTCAGGTGATCATTTTAGATTTCTTGGTTTGTTGTTTTCATATTTACATTGTTGCTTGACTTTTGCTTTTTTATTTTTACTATAAATTCATTGTTTAATTTTTTTATCGGTTTCTTTCATTGATTTTTAAAGTAAAGGTTTTGGTTAAGGCAAGTAAACAAACATTTTATGTATTCATTTATTTATTAGCATTTCTTTACTGTGAAGGTCTGATTGAACTATAACATGCCCCTTTACAGTGGAGTCCTGGGGAGAAAGGCTCCATAGATAACAAATCATACAAAATTTCATATATAATACAATACAAAACAATATAGTGCAAGACAAGATAAAACAGTAAATACTAATTAACCTGTCCAAAAACAGAAGAGAGAGATAGCCTAGAAATCATTATATTCCATAAAGTTACAATTCCGTTTTGCAATATCAGTGTTAAGATATCCCACCAGATTTACAAAGCTAAACTCTCCATGCAGGAGCAGTGTAGCCCCTCCTGCATGGAATATGTCTGCCGAGCGATCCATGAACATGCATTATGTACATGTATATGTATTGACATGCATGAGCGAGCCAACACTGTTCCTGTACTGAAACAAATGCGGGATGCTAATTACCTCATTTGCTGGTGAAAAAACATGCAAATGAGGTAAAATAGTGATCCAGAATGCAGGTGGGTAGCCGTGCAGGAACAGTGTAAGCTGCAGAAATGTATTTGGCTACTAGCCGAATACAAATCCTCAAAAATGAAAACTGAGCCATGACAGCTTCAATAAAATTTTGTACCCTCATCTGTAGGCATGCCAATGGCCAAATACATGGCCATTGGCATGTTAAAGAGTTTTAATTTTTTTTAAATAAAAGTTTATTATTTTTTGGCTGATCTCGGCCATTTAAGCATAGGGAAATGCCACGCAAATGGGATCATGGGAAAAATAAATAAACAAAATGTGAAAATTCAATTTTAGGGGAAACCTGCATTTTGTCATTATACTCAGTGGCAAGCAGAATCAAAACAATGGCAGGGAACAGTGGCTGCTAAGGGGGAAGGGTCTTCTGTAGTGCAGTAACTATGGAGTAAAGCATTGGGTTATGTTAATGAGGGGACTTATACCGAATCACAAAATTCTTCTAAGTGTTACACTGCAGCTAACTGTGTAGGTGGTGTAATACCATTGTGTAGGCAGGAGGAGCAACTAACATGAAAAGGGTGTATGTCGTGCTTGCTGTAAATAGATTGGAGCTCCATTGCCTGAGTTTGTGCTTAGCTAAGCAAGGGGGTGTGTCTGAGGCTGTATACTCTTATTCCATGAACTGAGGAGTGTGTTTGCATCCAGGGGAGGGACATTTCTTGCTGTTTACACTAGCAAAATAGGTCTGCGAGGCACGCCAATAATTAAACAGGAAGGGCATAGGAAAAAAAAATGCAGAACAAGGGAAATGCAGTACTAATCAGCAACATGGGATTCTGTAACTCACAATGGGCCATTGAAAGCACTCAGTAATACAGCTGGCAGGTGGCTGCATAGCTGAAAATCGGAGGAGATGTAAAAAAAAAATAAAGGGCAACAGCACAATAAAGGAGAAATGAAGCAGACATCACTAATATGGGACTCTTTAAACTTACAATGGGCCATGCAAAGCACACAGTAATACAGCTGGAAGGTGGATGCATAGCTGAAAATGGGAGAAGATATAACAAAGATAAAGGGAAACAGCACAATAAAGGAGAAATGAAGTAGAAATTACAAATATGGGACTCTTGCAACTCACAATGGGCCAGTTGACAGGTATGCCCCCCATATACCCACACAAATGCAGTGACATATATGATTGCATGGAAATAGCAGCATAACACACATTGGCAGGGCTGTATGAATACACATGAAAACATGTTTCCTGTCCACAATATGCAGTGGTCAATGAGCTATGTATATGTGTGGTTAATACTGTCTGGATCTGGCCAGCATGTTCTCCTGGCAGTCATCTTGTACTGCCCTAAGTACAGTGCTGCCTTTGACAGGGCCATGTACAGACAACTGCAGTGCTGTTATGCATGTCAGTGACATCCACTGCTCGGCCACTGACATACCTGAAAGTCACAGTGCTATGTGGAATATACTGCAAATATTAGTGACATCTTGAAGGATGTGTAGCAGAGGTGCCAAGGCTTTTGTGAATTTAAGTGCTTTGTGGTACTGTTGCCAGTGGTCATTTTCAATAATCCTTTTACATATGTTTGCTTTTACAAATAATGGACATGCCTGCATAGTTGAATGCACTCTCTACCACACCCATAACACACAACCTCTGACAGCAAGATGTCTGGACAAGGACAGAAATAAATGCGGAACAAAGGCACAATGATAGACATGTGTTGTAAATATCGCCCTTACATACTAAGAAAGTTGGTAGGGTGAGGGGTTTGCAGTAGTGGAAATGGTCTGAAGGTTATGTATTCTGAAACAGTAATGTCTGTATTATTTTGTAACATCACACTTCAATTATGTGTACCTAACTTGCCGTAAAAACACCAGTTTACGTAGAAAGGATGAAACCTCTAGGCAGGCACCTGAACATCCTGCCAAAAAATGTACAGGTCAGAGGTATGCACACACAAGGATATATAAGATGTTAGGTTAGAAATATACCACACAAGCAAGAGATCCCCAGCCAGTATATCACCAGGTTGCTGGAATGGTTACACAGCTGTGTATTATTACTACACTGGCTGTAGCCACACCTCACAAATGGCCTTGTTGGACAAGAATTTACATAGCTGCCCTCATAATAGTGGTCTATGCATCATACAACTAGTATTCCTCTGGTAAAGCACTGTGATTATCTGAGGATGTCTGGCACTAGGTAATGGCATAATATATTGCAGTTTCAGACTACAGATATGTCAAAAAATGTCTGCTAAATAAAACAAGTACCCTGAGGAAAGTCTTGTGTACTCTTGAGAGGTATGGCTGTAGCACACAAACTCCTGGACTGGATTCCCGCCCTAACTATAGAAGGTCACACTGGACATGCGCATACACTTAGAGAATCACAGGACATGTTGAAACCCATACTGGAATATATGACTGTATTGTGTATATGTATCTCTGCATACAGACAACTATGCATGCCTCAACTGCCCCCCCCCACACACACACAAACACATGCACATCAGACAGGATTACCCTCAGCTAGCTGTAGGTGGCCCATATGTGATATAACTACATCTGTTGTGTGAGATACACACACACACACACACATATATATATATATATATATATATATATATATATATATATATATATATGGGCAACAGATAATATATGTTAAGCATATACACACATAGATGTGGGGAACTGAGAGACAGGCAGTGAGACAAATGAGACACAGGGGACACAGACAGAGTGAGTCATACACACAGATACCCTGAATGGCATATAGTGATGTCCTGCTGTGGACAGTGGCATACCAGTTGTAAACAGTTGCACGTGCCAACATAAAAGGTGTGCCCCATTGCGAAACAGAACTGAGGTTGAGTTTATAATAATCACATCACCTGCCTGTGTGTATGTGTGTGTGTCTCCATAGGTCCAAGTATTAGGAGACTACTACCACTCAGTACACTTCACATTGGCCTACTTCACATGATCTGCTGCTTTCATTCACTTTAGAAGTACCATTGGACACTGACCTCTCATAAGCTCTGTAGTGTGTGCAATAACTGTGTAACACTAGAGTACAAATAGCTAGATAGGTAGGGGTTCTAATTTCAATACTGGCAACTGTGTGTGTGTGTGTGTGTGTGTGTGTGTGTGTGTGTGTGTGTGTGTGTGTGTGTGTGTGTGTGTGTGTGTGTGTGTGTGTGTGTGTGTGTGAGTGAGGGTGTGTGTATGTGTTCATTTGTAGGTGAAACAGTTTTAAGCCATTCCCACCCACAACACTTCCTAGTGCCTCAATTTATCAATCCTGCTGATGTCATTCCACTTATTGGCACATTTGGTCAGCTGTCAGCCCAGTAAGTTCAGTAGCATGTGTGATAACTGCATAACACTATAGTACAACTCACTAGCTAGACAGGGGTTCTAGTCTCTGATCTGGCAAATGGGTGTTTGTGTGTGTGTGTGTGTGTGTGTGTGTGTGTGTGTGTGTGTGTGTGTGTGTTTGTAAGAAGAAGTATTTTGATAAGTCACCCACCCATTGCCATACTTAATCAGTCCTGCTGAATTCATTCCCTTTATCAGCACATTTGGCCAGTTGTCAGCCCAGTAAGCTCTGTAACGTATATGATAATTGCATAACACTGTAGTACAAACTGCTAGCTCGATAGGGGTTCTAATCTCTGAACTGGCAAATGTGTATGTTTGTAAGAAGTATTTTGAAAAGTCTCCCACCCACTGCTCTACTTTATCACTCCTCCTAATGTAATTCCCTTTATCAGCACCTTTGGCCAATTCTTAGTCTAGTAAGTGCCGTAGCAAGTGTGATAACTGCATAACACTATAATAAAAATCACTAGCTAGACAGGGGTTCTAATCTCTGATGTGGCAAATGAGTATGTTTGTTAGAAGAAGTATTTTGATAAGTCTCACAACCACTGCCCTACTTTTTCACACCTGCTGATCTTATTACCCTTAACAGCACCTGTGGGCAGTTGTCAGCCAAGTAAACTCTGTAATGTGTGTGATAACTGTATAACACTATAGTACAAATAACTCTATAGGCATGGGTTCTACTCTCAGATCTGTCAAATGTGGGTGTATAAGTGTGCGTGAAAGTGTGCATGCTTGTAAGAAGAAGTATTTTGATAAGTTTCCCACCCGCTGGCATACTTTATCAGTCATGCTGATGTCATTCCTCTTATCAGCACCTTTGGCTAGGTATCTGTCCAGTAAGCTCTGTAGTGTGTGTGATAACTGTATAACACTATAGTACAAATAACTCTATAGGCATGGGTTCTACTCTCAGATCTGTCAAACGTGGGTGTATAAGTATGTGTGAAAGTGTGCATGTTTGTAGGAAGAAGTATTTTGATAAGTTTCCCACCCACTGGCATACTTTATCAGTCATGCTGATGCCATTCCTCTTATCAGCACCTTTGGCTATTTATCAGTGAAGTAAGCCTTGTAGTGCAAGCGTTAACTGTGTAACACTGTAGTACAAATAAGTAGATAGACAGGGGTTCTATTCTCAGATCTGGCAAATGTGTGTGTGGGTGTTTAAGTGTGAGTGAAAGTGTGCATGTTTGTAGGAAGAAGCATTTTGATAAGTTTCCCACCAACAGGCATACTTTATCAGTCATGCTGATGTCATTCCCCTTATGAGCACCTTTGGTCAGTTGTCAGCCCAGTAAGCTCTATATTGCATGTGATAACTGTGTAACACTACAGTACAAATAACTTGATAGGTAGCAGTTCTACTCTCAGATCTAGAAAATAAGTTAACCACCCTCTGACCTACTTTATCAGTCATGCCAATGTCACCCCCTCTTATAGGTTCAAAGGTGTGTACTAGGCTAATGGCATTAGAGCCATTATAAGCCTAGCCAATATAAGTAGTTTATGACATGTGTTTAATGCCTAGGGTCCTCATTGTGAGGTACTTTTGTGGCCTCTCCAGCTGTTGCAGGTGTCTAGTGAGGTACATGCCAAATGGGCCATTATACTTGATGATTGGTCCAACGAGGGAAGATTACACAGAGACAACGACCTCTTTCTTCCTGTATGCAAAACCCTTGGTAATGAGATGTGCCACACAGAATGATTTCCTGAACACAGTGGCAATGTGGTGGGTAAAGGAGAGGTTGCTCTCAACCTATGTCTCCAGATCTTTAATAATGCCTATAATGTTCATTGGGCTCCCATCCATGTGGTACTTAGTGGGAACTGAGATTTTACCAAAGGGGCTGATGATGAATTTGTGGTGTTGAGCTTCAGGCCATGTTTTCCACACCAGTCAGTGTTCTCAGTGAGGCCTTTCTGTAGATGTCTGCATCACTTGTGGAGTTAATGATGTCTCCCAACTTGCAGTCGTCTGTGAACTTGGTCATGCAGAGTTCCTTTGTGTTAGTCTGGACTCCTGAGAAGTAGATGCTGAACAGGAGAGTACTCAGGACTGATCCTTTTTGGACTCCACTCATGACTGGCTGCCAGTCTGACTTGGAGCCGACTACTTTCACACTGTGTGTTCTCTCTGTGAGCCAATTTGCAACCCCCCCAGTGATATAGGGGTTTATTCCTAGTTTGGTGGGTTCATCCATAATTCCTGACTGAGGAATGGTATCAAGAGCCTTGGCCAGATTGATGTAGGCTATATGCAGTGCCCTACAGTCATACACAGCCCTGGTGACTGACTCAAAGAAGCCAACCAGGTAGAACAGTCATGATCTCCCTTTCACAAAGCCAAACTGTGTGGGTTCCAGAGTTAGGAGATTACCAATATATTTGTCGATCAGGTCTTGACAATACACTCCATAGCTGCACATATCAAACTTGTCAGGCTAATGGACTGATAACTCCCAGGGTCTGTAGTTGTCACACTTTTATGGAGAGGAATAACTGTAGCAGTACGCCATTTGGGAGGGACAAAGCCTGAGATGAGGCTGTGACTGAACAGGGCACACAGATGTGGTGCCAGGTATCTTTGTAGTTCATGTAGAACACAACCAGAGATAATGTGGGGCCCCATGGAAGCTGTATTCTTTCCTGGGGACAGTGCAGGTGTTACCTGGGTGGCAGTAATCCTAGGTACCTGGCATTCTCCTGGCATTCTTATTTTTCCCCTGGGGGGTGATTAGGATAAAGCTGGCCCTGAATGTGTTGGCAAGAATGTTGGCAATATCTGTTGGCTCAATATAGGAGGTAGCATTGTGCAGTAACTCAGAGCACTTCTGTCTATTGGCATGGAGGTTCTTGATATAACTATCAAAGGATTGTGATTGTTGTCCGTGTCTGTTGCAATTCTGCCATTACAGTCAGCTTTAGATCATTTCATTTGGGATCTCAAGCTATTGTTGAGGCTAATAAGGGAGTTTTACCACTCAGGACACCACCTTTTTCTGCAACAATTTCTTCCTTCTGTTGTACAGGTTATTAATGGCAGGGGATCACAAGATTGGCCTCCAGTGTTTGGATGTGAGTGTCATGGTTCTGTAGGGTATGGCTAGTTCCATACATTGATGTACATGTTTGTACAGTGCATTTGTGTATGATTCGGCAGTCATGCAGGTATTTTCCATTGGCATGGGTGCTGTGAAGTTAGCCACCTCTGTTCTTATGCATCCAAAGTCAGCTTTGGAGAAGCTTTTCAAGGTTGTTACATTTGCGAGGGGTGTGGGTGAGATGTGGATTTCCATGGTGATTATTCTATGTTGGATCTGACCAGGTAGGGATTGACTACTTTTGTCAAGCAACAGTCCCATAGGTTAGTAATCAACACAGGTCAAGGATGTTGGTTCCTCTACTGAGTGTCAGAAAGAGCTAGTCCAGGGCATTGGAACTGATGAATTTCAGGAAGCATTAGGCCAGTGTATTAGTCCTTGAGTAGCTTTCCCAGTTGATGGAGGGGTAGCTGAACTCTCCTACTATGAGAGTGTTGGACCTTGATAGATTCCAGGGTGTTGAAGAATATGAATTGAGATTTTAGGAACATGGATGGGGACCTATAGCAGGTTAAGACATGCATTGCAGTATTACCCAGTGTCAGTTGTGCCTGAAGTATCTCAGATGCATTATGATGGGATACTACACTGGATGTGTGCATATATGTTATTAATATGGAGATACCACCACCTTTGGAGCTGTGGTCCATATTGTGGGACTGACAGGTGTGGAATGAGTTATAGGTTGGTAGTGCAGGGGTGCTGTCTGCTGCTGTAAATAAGGTCTTTGTTAAAGCACAAATGTCAATGTTTTCCACTGTAAGGAGCGCTTCGAGTGGCTGCGTCTTGGGATGTAGATGTCTAGTGTTGAGCAGCATGACCCTCAGATTGCATATATGTATAGCTGTTATGGTGGTAATTTCATTTGGAACACCACCTAAAAAGGCACTATAGGGATGCCAAGACATTTAGCCATTACCTGGGAACCCAGGGGTGACAAATACAGGCCATCTCTGGCAAGCCATTGTAGTCTGTCAATCATGTCATCCCAAGCAGACAGATACTGGATCCCATGAGAATGACACCAGACACCAGGCACTTAAGTTAATTGTTAAAGTCAATCATTTGTTGTTTGTACTCCTCTATCATTCAGGGTGACAGTAGTATACTGCTCAGGGCTACTGCCATACCTGCCTGGCCCACATAATCTGAAAGCTCTACCATGTCTCTTCCCATATAGTACATGGAGGTGCATCTCTAGTCATTCACACACACATGGATGATGGCAGAGTGATACTTGTAGCTGTTGTGGAGTGACCTGACTGGGTGGGTTATGTGTTGGATTCTGACACCTGACAGACAGCTGACTGTTACCAACTCCATGTTCAACCTAGTGAGTGGAACATCTGTGTGCCTCACTATTGAGTCACCTATGATTACTGTATCAGGTAAGGTGGTTAGCCTTTGGGGCTTAGGTTGAGGGGCACACTGTGTAGGTGAGATATGTGTCCTATCATTTGTGCTGTGTTGTAGTGGTTGAGTGGGTGCCTGTCTTGGTGGTCTCCACTGTTTGGGTAAATGTCTATTGAGTGCCTCTGTGAAGGTAGGTGTGTGGTTATTGTTTGTATGTCAGAGCTGTGATAGTGGGTGTTCTGGAGAGGTATGTTTTCGATGTGGTGTGTTGCAGGTGTTGACCCTTCTACTCTTGACCAGCTAGTCCAGTCTTCGCTGGAGAGTGCATATAATCCAATTTGGTGATATACGGGTATTTCTCAGAGGTCTGAATGTTGGGTGTTTAGAGGAGAAAGTTGTCTGTGTACATGAGGCAGTTGCAACAGTGCATCAGAATGCTCAAGTGCAACATGTTAATGGGAAAAAGCACAGAGAACTGCACTTTAATCATGCCAGGATCGTAACTCCTAAGTACTGGAGCTAATTCCATGAGGAACGACTACTGCTGATGGCTCTCAGGTGTGCTAGAACAATTGATAAAAAAAAAATATTGAAATGCAAAGCTATTAGGCTATTTGAAGCGCAGGAGAGAAAGAACTAGGAAGATCTAAGGGAAAAACTGAAGGCAGACTTTCTGGCACCTGTAACACTTTACCTCAACTGTGCACTTCTCAGAACCTTTGGCCAGTTGTCAACCCAGTAAGCTCTGTAGCTCATGTGATAACTGTTTAACACTATAGTACAAATAACTAGATAGGCAAGTGTGTGTGTTTGTGTGGGAATCATATACTGTGGTGGGTTATACCATTTCGAGTTGTGTACCACCCTGTAAACTTCCCAACACCCTACTTTACTAGGCCTGCTGATGTCATTCACCTTAGAAGTACCTTGGGAGTATTTGAAATCATGTAAGCTCTGTGGTGTGTCTGATAACTGTTAACACTATAGTAGTAATAACTAGGCAGATAGGGTTCTAATCTCAATACTGGCAAGTGTGTGTGTCTTTGGCTGAAGATCATATCATGTTTGGCTGATACCATTTTGATTTGTGTACCAGCCATGCCTATTTATAACCTACAGATGGCATTACTTTATATAGTGTGATAATGGCATCTGCCTCACATGCAGCATGTTAAACCCATGTGCAGGCCATACATGTCCTCTGTACAGATGTCTATGGAATATCCAGATGTTTGCAACCTATATGTGGTCTTTGTCCCTTAACAATGCCCATGTATGTGATATTGTTGCAAAATTGGCCACAATGAGTGTAGTGACACACATGCCAGCATCAGGCTTCATACCTGACTGAAACATTATGCTGATACAATGTCTGCTGCACTATCACTTGCCCAGGCTTGTAGGAGCAATACATGACTCCACATCCTATTCCTGGAGGGTTATCTCACCATCCATGAAGCAATTCAGGACATTACATGTTACAATAAGTAGTGCATTATGTCCCATGCATATAATCTATATGGGCATGTCATGTGTATGTAATAGTACAGTACATCAAGGTGGAAATGTAAGTTTACTAATCTGTCCATTGCCAACTGTGTTAATGTTACTATGTGCACATCCCCTGTGTCAGTTTTTACTGTGTGTATGCAAAGAATATACCATTTTGTCTCTCTGTTCCACCCAGTGAACTTAGGATACATACCACAAACCTGTCATACACAGTATCATGCATGGCTTCATCAACTGCATCAGGGTTGAGTGTATGGGAAAGAAATGGCAGGGCCAGCAATGTTGACAGGTGAATCTGTTGCAGTTAATGTAATGGCTACGCTTGTGAGGGACCTGCTGACTGTACTGCAGTTACCTGTTCTGTATGTATGAGACTGTGGTACTACACAACACTAAGCTGATATGTCTGAAGTCTACCTGTCTGTGACAAGGTTTATGTATGCAAGGTTACACTGTCTGACAACAGTGTCCCTCCCAACACTATTGCATGCATACACACCTGGTGCATGTACATATAAAGCTGTACCTTGCCTATGACACAATAGATGTATTCCCACTCTGCCTCACTCCCTCTTGGGAATGTCTGCGGGGCCACACCCTGCAGACACACAGACACCTTGAACACCAATAGAATACAGCATGTCAGACTATATTTAGTCAGTGGTACTAACGGAAATAATGCATTCTGGCTAATAAGATACATATACCTGTCTGTGTACCCATAACAAATGCAAGAAGACAGCACCTTACATAGTATTACATAGCTACACTGTACTATATTCACCCTGTGCATCAGACCCATAACAGAATGCCCCTGCATTGATGGTATAGATAACAGGGATGTGGCACAGGTATCATCATATGCAGCGGGTGTGGTGTGGGTTTGCCAGACGCCTAGGTTGGGCCATATGCTTGACATTGTGTGTGTGTGTGTTTGGAGGGGTATCCAATATATGGGCTGCGCAGAGGTGCTGTGTGTGTCTGGAGGTGACCTGCCTGTGATACAGATGTGTGTTTGTACATATGCACACAGTCACACCATGTGGCTGCCCTACACAGGGGTACATTGGACAGCTGTGGACTGTACATGGCAGGGTGCCCAGTTCACCGTCTATGGCCACAGACACAGAAACTGGTCCTGCCAGGGGTATCACTGGCACCACCGGGCCCAAGGCCAGATGCAGTACTGCTTCCTGATGGTGTCTGCTGGATATGTGCCCCTGATGAGACAGGACAGGACCACGTGCCCATGGCCTGGTCCAGTGTGATGTGGACAGCAACCCCACTTTGGTAGTGCTGGTGTCACTGCCACTACAGAATTGTGAAGGTGCATGGCCCCATAGACTCTCAGCTGTTGTTGGTGCTGACCTTCATCCACATGGCCAATGCTGATCTCCCACCAAACGCTTTAGGACAGACATGCCATAATCGAGGATTGCCAAGGTCTTACCCCACCGTCTCTTCATGACCTCAGTATTTTGACCTGTGGCCTCAACAAGGTCATGTATGTCGCTGCATAAGAGTTGCATCCACCACTCTATTTGTCTGGTGTGGTATTCACTACATGCCTGTGCATCCATGATAGACCGAAACATGTGTCTGGTGACACTTGCTATGGCACTTGTGACAATGGCGTGAGGAGCAACGGCCCTCCTGCGAGTACCCTATCCATCTGTCTGTGTGAGACCTCACCTGCACTCTGGCTATGGATAGTGTCTACACTCACACCTGCCATGGTCACCACACTAGCCTGTTCAATGGCTCCACCTGCCAACTGTCCATTATCTATGGCCATTTGTGACGGGGTATGTATGAGCATTGTCAGTGTGTGCGGGGATGGTGTGTACAAGAGTGGTATGCAAACCAATGGCACAGATTCAGCCCCTGACAAGCCAACCTGTACCTTACTATTCCTATCATCATTGTCAGAGTTCAGAGTCGGCAGAGATAATGACATCAGTGTCCAAGTGGAAGGGACCCCGAACCCAATCACCACCTATGAGAGGAAGACAACAGATGTACATTATTACCTGCACTTTAAGGTTGGCTGGTATATACACACACACACACACACACACACACACACACACACACACACACACACACACACACACACACACACACACACACACACACACACACACACTTACAGATGAGGTGGAACAAATCTGTTACACAGACCACACATTACCCAAATGGTGACATGCATGACACACGGCCCTCAACATCATGCATTGCAGCCAGTTTTACTCCATGTAACTAACAATATAGAGCCCTGGGATACATGATCAGGGTTAGTAGGTGATGGCCCTTTCCCAGCACAGACTACACCCATGTACAGATCATTGTTGTTCATCTGTATAGCAGAGTGGAAAGTACTGCAAAACATACCTCACAACTGTACAGATCCTCAGGATGTGTAGATGTCAGGCTGATTCACCATGGGGATGCTGGTTTTCAGGTTAAGAGAGGTGTTGCTTGTGCAGCACATATACCTTTTGGTATTGCGGCTGTGAGGTCAATCCATAGTCTCATTACAACATAACACATTTTCACACATGGCTTTGGGAGACTTGATGTGCTGTATTGCAAATTGTATCCACCCCTGGATGTTTTTTGGTGTGGGGAAATACTTCCATCTTTTGATCCTACCCCATAGGCCAGACGTATGCAGAATACAGGAGAGTGTTCTCACATGTAGTGCACAACACCAGTACTTGCAAGAGATTCCTGCAACTCCCTCAGTGTTGTTGTATGTCTCCTGGCAGCCTGCTTGACCAGGTTTTGACATGTCTTGTCATCATTTCTGGAGGGATGTCAAGTTCTTTTCAACAGCACTGTTGTCCCATATTCAATCCTCCTTTTGACAACTGTCTCCACTGTGTTCCATGGTATATGCAATGCTGTGGTAATGTTGTTGTACCCTACTCTTGACAGATTCCTTTCAAATTTGAGATCCCGTTGCTGCTCTTTAAGCTGCCTGCAAGCCATGGCTGTTGCTGTTGCAGGCAACTGAGCAAATGTCATGGATATCCTACTTGGACAGCAGGCTGTTATCTGGTGTTACTCAGAGTGCCTTTATTAGATGGCCGGTGTGCACCCAAGCAGACTGAATGCTGTCAGTAAATCACAAGCTGCTGCAATAAAATATTATTTGAGGGGTGTGCACACATATGCATCCAGCATATTGTAAGGTTTTTACTCCATATTTGGTGCCCAACAGATTGATAGGTTTTACAAGTGAATTGTTCATGTCATAGGTCACATTACAGGTTGGATAAGGTGTGGACTGACATATTGTGGTCTCAAGTTGTGTGTGTGTGTGTGTGTGTATATATATATATATATATATATATATATATATATATATATATATATATATATATATATATATATATATATATATATATACACACATCACAAATACCTGGCATCTTAACAGGGATGTGCACATTGTTTATATCCACTCTATGAGAGTAATGTTTTACACATGTTCCTACCTTAGGCCATTTGTCCCCTCATTTTGTTGGTCTTTGTCCAGAAGTCTTTCACTGACAGGTTGTGAGGTATGCTACAGGGATGTTACATTCTCTTCAGATAGGGCCCTGTGGTAATCACTGTGATGCAATGCAGTTAATCCCCCCACAAGTGAACATGCACATAAAGCACTATGGCTATGAGTGACAGTTGTGGGCATTGTACATTGCATGGCCTTCACATGGCTGAGTTATTGGCAAACCACAACAGAACAATTCCATACTCACCAGCTTCAGGCTGCTGTCCCACATGCAGACCAGAGGGACATAGGTAGTTGGGGGAGAGAAGTATTGTCACCAGGCTCACATGTGGCATTGGTACAGGATGGATGCAGCATGTCTGCACATTTTCAGTACAACCCCCAATACTACACAATTTGCTGTCCTTCACCGTAGATGCGCACTTCAGTGCATTAGAAAACCCCGTCCAAAAGTGCAATATGACCTGACACATGCATATAGATACTCTACAAATACAAGTATGTCTGCTACATTAGTCTAGTAATCTCCACTGGGGCCTTACCTGCACAGTCCTCGTCCGTTATCTGGGTGCCACTCACCTCCAGCATGTGGGGGGGTCTGTACCCTGATGTTGTAGTGGACTTGGTGCCAGAAGTTTGCTTAGGAGCTCCTCAGTGGGTGTCAGTGGGGGCTGCATGGGTGGGCCCTCACCTGTGGCTGTGTGGTCTCTGGCCACTGCAGCAGCCCTTTGCCGGGCATGGCATATGAGGTCATTTTCACAATGCCAGACCTGCTTGTATGTACGTGCATGCAGGCCACATTGTTTACCCTATGGACAAGGTTGTCCCACAGGCCAGTCCTCTCCTGCAGATGTTGCTGGCTCCAGCCAAACATTATGACATGGTTCTGTAGTATGTCTTCTATAATTATATTTGTCTCAGTTTCTGCAAAAGTTGACCTTTGCTGAAGCGACATTGCACCTGGAAGACATAAAAAGGCAAACACATCACAGAACATCATACATTTGACAACAGTATGTGCAGAGCCTGCACAGCTTCACTGAATACCAGTAGCCACCACTCACAACCACACCATACCCCTGTAATCTATCAGCACTGCATCTGCTTGCATTGCACTGATGGTCCTGTTGTGTCATATTCCCCCCAATAAGGCCCAGCTAGTTTCACAATCTTCTACTCCTCATTCATGTCTGTGTAGAGGGATAACATTGGCCATCTTCCATGTGGATGGGGTGTTGATGGTGCCAAGGTTTGATGTGACTAAATTGGGTAATGGAGCTGGCAGCACATGCCTGAGTTCATGCAGGATGTGGACAGGGATGTTATCAGGTCCCATGGATACTTACATTTGTTGGCTTTCAGTAGGCAAAGTGTACCTCCTCAATGGTGATGAGGGGAGGGGTGTGGGTGCTGTGCATATCCACCTATAGTGATGCTGAGCCAGGGAGTGATGTTTGCCCTACACCTATCTGCAGCAGGTTGGCTATAGCTTTGTTGTGTGTGAATGTGGAATGATTGACTGCTTGGCTTGGTTTGTTGCCCCTGAGATTGCAGACATATGTGAAGATGGTATTGTGACTGGCCTTGGTGTATGTGTCCAATTTGTACTCATAGTTAGCCTTACAGTACTCCACCTGTGACCTTAAATGCTTGATCAGATAAAGGCTGACATGATGCCAAGTTGGTGCCTGCTCCTAACTTGCCCTGTACAACCAATATCGGGACCAAGTCTGTGGTTTGTGTATTGCTGCTGTCCAGCAAAGGAGATTACTCTACTTTGGTGGTGGCAGGTTTTACAAGTCAGGCATTGCTGATTCCAGACAGCTATGTTGGTGTTCATATAGCTGTTTGCAGTAGGCATGGACACACAGTCATGGCACAGTTGGACACCTCTCCAATTTCAAACAGATAATTATGCTTATTGTAGTACCCATGGCTGTGTCAGGGCAATGCAACAACCAGTAGCTGTAGAAATGTCACTCTTTTGGATGCACAGTGACTAAGATTACACAGGTTTGCAACATGCACAGCTTATTTAGCTGAAATTTTGCATCCCATGTCTGTTGTCATGAGGTGGCCATATACACCTACTCATACTAACATGTGCACAGCTAATACCTGATATACATTTCTGTTCTCTGTCAGTATGGCACACTGTATTCACACTCTTGCTGCCCAGTCAACCCTCTCAGCACATTAGAGTAGGACATCTGCAGGATGCCACATATACATAGGGGGCAATGGGACAAAATTAGTGACACTGTATTAATATTGTTGTAACACACTTGAGTCACTCAATAGCACAGTAGACTTTGCATTGACAGACATACCCTGGAGGATGTCCAACATTCATATGGCAGGAAGAGAGTTGAAAGGCTAGGAGTGTGGTAGTGAGGGTAAGAACTTTTAATGTTGGCAGTATGACTGGCATATGGACAGATCTAGCTGATATGATGGCCAGAAGAAGGTGGATATATTGTGTGTGCAAGAGACACGATGGAAGGGGGGTATGGCTAGGTGTATCAGAGGCAAGAGACAATTGTGCTATCAGAGTGTGGATGGGAGGGTAAAGGGGGTAGGGGTTATCCTGAAGGAACAGTATGCCAAGGGAGCTTTTGGAGGATGACATGAGTGTTTGATAGAGTTATGTTTATGAATCTGGAAATTGATGGTGAAATGATGAATGTTTTTAGTGCATATGCTATGTAAGTTGCTTGTGCAATGGACGAGAAAGAGAAATGTAAAGTCAGTTGGATGATGTGGTGATGACTGTAACTAAGGGTGAGAGAGTGGTGATTGCAGCATATTTCAATAGCCATGCTGGTGAAGGGAACAGAGGGGATGAGGAAGGGATGAGTATGTATGGTTTTAAGCAAAGGAATGCAGACAATGAGATGGTAGTGGATTTTGCAGAAAGGATGGACATGACTGTGGTGAATACATACTATAACAAGAGGGAGGAGCATAGGGTGACATATAAGAGTGGAGTGAGATGCACACATGTGGAATATATCCGATATAGGAGTGCCAGTTTGAAGGAGATTGGAGACTGTAAAGTGGTGACAGGGGAAAGTGTAGTTAGGCAGCAGAGACTGTTGGTCTGTAAGATGATGCTGATGATCAAGAAGAGGAGGAGTGTGAGGGCAGCACCAAGGATCAGATGGTGGGAACTGGAAAAGGGTGACTGTGAGGTGGAGTTCAGAGAAGAGTTAAGACAGGCACTGGGTGGCAATGATGATTTACCAAATATCTGGGTAAGTACAGCAGAGTTAGTAAGGGAGATGGCTAGAAAGGTGCTTGGTGTGACGTGGATGGAGGAAGGAATACAAAGACACCTGGTGGTGGACTAAGGAAGCACAGGACAGTATACAGAGAAAGAGGTTGGGGAAGGAGTGGGATTGTCGGACAGATGAGGAAAGTAGATAGAAGTGTAAGGAGATGAGGTGCATGGCAAAGGGAGAGGTGGCAAAGGCTAAGGATGAGGCATATGAAGACTTGCATGACAAGTTGAACACTAAGGAGGGATGACAGGACTTGTACCGGTTAGCTAGATAGAGGGGCAGAGCTAGGAAAGATGTGCAGCAGATAAGGGTGATAAATGATAATGAGGGAAATGTACTCACAAGAGAGGAGAGTGTGCTGAGCAGATGGACAGAGTACTTTGAGAGGCTGATGAATGAAGAGAATGAAAGAGATAGAGGATCGGATGATGTGGGTATGGTTAATCAGCAAGTGCAGCAGCTTACCAAGGAGGAAGTAAGGATAGCTATGAAGAGGATGAATATTGGAAAGCCTGCTGGTCCACATCACATACATGTGGTAGCATGGAGGTGTTTAATGGAAATGGCAGTGGTGTTTTTCACCAGATTGTTTAATGATATCTTGGAAAGTGAGAGGTTACATGTGAAGTGTAGAAAAAGTGTTTGTGTACCATTTTAAAAATAAGGTTGATGTGCAAAGCTGTAGTATCTACAGAGGGATAACATTAATCAGTCACAACATGAAGTCATAGGAAAGAGTAGTGGAAGCTAGGTTAAGCAGGGCGGTGATGAGTAGTGGTCAGCAGTATGCTGTCATGCCAGGTAAGAGCACTACAGATGTTATGTTTGCTCTGAGAGTGTTGATGGAGTAGTACAGAGAAGGTCAGGAGTTGTTTTGTATCTTTCTAGATATAGAGAAAGCATATGACAGGGTGCCTAGAGGAGAGTTGTGGTATTGCATGAGGAAGTCATGAGTGGCAAAGATATATGTAAGACTGGTCCAGGATATCTACAAGGATAGTGTGACAGCAGTGAGGTCTGTGGTGGTAGTGACATATGTGTTTAAGGCACAGGTGGGATGACATCAGGAATCAGCTGTGAGCCCTTTCTTATTTGCAATGGTGATGAACAGGTTGACAGACAAGATCATACAGGAGTCCCTGTTGACTATGATGTTTGCAGATGACATTGTGATCTGTACTGAGACTAGGGTACAGATTTAGGAGACCTTGTAGAGGTGGAGATATGCTCTAGAAATGAGAGGAATGAATGTCAGCAGGACTAAGTCAGAATATCTCTGTGTGAATGAGAGGGAGGGTAGTGGAATGTTGAGGATGCAGGGAGTAGAGTTGGTGAAGGTGAATGAGTATAAATGATTGGGATCAAAATTTCAAAGTAATGATGACTGTGAAGGACAGGCGAAGAAGAGAGTACAGGCAAGATGGAGAGGGTAGATAAGAGTGTCAGTACTGATTTGTGAGAGACAAGTACCAGTAAAAGTGAAAGGGAAGGTCTACAACAGGGTCGTGAGACCAGCTATGTTATATGGGTTGGAGACAGTGTCATTGACAAAAAGGCATGAGTCAAGAGTTGGACATGGCAGAGATACATATGTTAGGATTTGCACTGATTGTGATGAGGGTGCACAGGATTAGCAAAGTGTATGTGACAGGGTCAGCCCACGTTGGATGGCTTTGAGACAAAGCCAAAGAGGCAATATTACATCAGTTTGGACATGTGCTGCAGAAGGATGCTCGGTATATTGGGAAAAGGATGTTAAGGATGAAGCCACCAGGTAAGAGGAAAAGAGGAAGGCCTCAGATAAGCTTCTTGGATGTGGTGAGAGAGGACATGTGGGTGGTTGGTGTGACAGAGCAGGATGCAGAGGATAGGCAGAAATGGCAACAGATCATCCACTGTGGTGACCCCTAACGGGAATCACCAGATGAAAAAGAAGATGTTGCAGAGTCAGTCTTCACAGATTTTCCAGTGATTTGCTAGACATAACACAACTGTATGAGTAAATGACTACAAATATGAGGCACACATATGGTCAGTCTGCATAACACTGGACAGTTTAATGGTATGGGTTCAGCAGTTCAATACATACATGTGCAATAGTACTTTACTATGCAAATACCATGTATAGGTCTCTCACATTTCTGAGACAACCAAGTATATCATGGTTGTATTCACAAGATATGGGTATGTGCGACATCCCAGTAGCTGGCCTAGCATTGCCAGAGTCGGTATTGTTCAAAATACACTGCAGTAGTAGTCATATGTGAGCCACTGTTTCCTGGGGTGACTCAGGGGCCTGACCTATGATCTGTGTCACTGCAGACAGACCCAGATGGTATGGCCATGGGTTTTGATGAGAAACATATCAGTACAGCAAGTCTTGTTGAGACATATATGTTACAGTTCCTATTTACCAGTCTTACATACCCCCTACTGCAGTCCATTACATGGCTACTTGTTTGACATACCTGTTTGTTTTATTCGAGTATAGGTGGCTATGTCCTACTTGGTTTTTCTTTTTCTTTTTGCTGTTTCTCTCTCTCTCTCTCTCTATCTCTCTCTCTCTCTCACATGGATGTAGGGTGTACATCTGTTTAACATAGGCAGTAGCTTCCCTTTTGTAGGTAATGCTCATGAGCAGCTGATGGCCTGTGCACCAATTGGTGTCCCCCACTTGATAGTTGCATGCAAGACAGCTGTGTTGTTATTCATATAGCCAATGGCATGGTAGCACATTCCTATCATTGAGTACATCATGTGAGCATTGGCCCTTTTCCTTTCCAGTGAGGAGGACTTCATGGAGGTGCGTGAACAACAGCATCACAGAGGGTGTTTGGAAATACCTCTTACAACCAAAACTGTGGAGACAGGCCAACAGAATGGGGGAGAATGTTCCAGACATAGGGACAGAATGTAAGTATTGCTGTTATACATTTGGATTAATGCTAGTCTAACAGGGTTTGTGCAGACATGGAGTTCCAGGGTGATTTTAACTCTGACAGTGTTATGTGTTTGACATAACTCTCACCTGTAGGGCTATCCACAGAATGGCCAGAATTTGGACTCCTATGTTTGGTGTGTTCCTAAGACATTTTTTGTCTTTGGAAAATCAGTAGCATACTCTGAGGGTTGCAGTCAGTAACTGCTAACATCCATTTGTGTTTCTGACCTCATATCCCTCAGAAAATATATGTTACAACTAACCCTGTTACAACAGCAACATTCTCAGTTTATAACAGCAATATTTCAAATATGCCCCTGTTTTTGGTCCTCTGTCCCACAATTATGTCAGGCTTTCTCCAGATGTCATGCAGTTAGAGGTTGATAGGTATGGTATATGGTTATTTAATGCCTGCATTCCTGACATTATCCTAGTTATGTATCAGACTGCCAGATATGTTATGTGGAAGAGGCCTTATATATGAGGGGAAAGCATGGACATTCTGTGGGACTCTGTACAGTTCTGAGGTTTGTGTATTTCTGGCAATTGTTGACAGACTGTCAGGATTGTGTAGCACTGTATTGTGTCAATATTACTTAGCCTGAGCAGGGAGAGGCATTGATGTACATGTTGTGGCTCCTTTTCCATCTGCCTGTGCATGCTGCTCCTGTTTCTGGTGGTCTATCGGCTGTATATGTTTGTAGGGGCAGACTGAGACATGTTCTCATACCACAATCAGGCATCATAGTACACTGTGAATTGTGCCCGTATATGTGGGGGTAGTGTGTGAGTGGTAAACATGTTGAGATATTTTTGTTCATACAGTCCTTATACTGTACTATTCCTTTGGCTTACTGGTATGCCATTGTGACTGTGGTTGAATTGGTTGTGGGTATGAACTTTCACACTGGTGTCTGTTTTGCAGTGCTGTGACATGCTGTAGTGCCTGATATATTTGTCAATACATGTGTAATTCACCCTAGCAGATTTGGGTTAGTGTTGTGTCAGTCTAACTGTAGTTTGGACAGTGCTTGGTGACATGCTTAGCAGCTGAGTGTAATTTCCCCAATGTGAGGTTATGTCCAGATATTTGTAGGATGTAGTGTTGCCTGGCCCCCATATTTGTTGTGTATTTCTGACACATCAGTGGGCTGATATGAGGATTTCATTCAATAACTAGTGGGAAGTAACAGAGTGTTGGACTATTGCTATTTCAATTAGTATATGTAAGCACAGACATGAGGGTGTTACTGCAGCAACTGTGTCAGCTTACTTACTCCAGTATTTCAGATATGTCCCTATAACCATGTCTTTGTCCCACCACTTTGTCAGGCCTAGCCCAGGTTCATTGCACTAAGGAATTCTGAGCCTACCTCGGGACTGTCTGGATTGTTGCAGTATGTCCAAGTTTATTGCTCATATTTTTGGTCTGTTCCACAGATGCATTATTTTCATATCCCTGGAAAATCAGTGTGAGGATCTGAAGATTTCTGACAGTAAATGATGACATACATTTCAGTTTCAGAACCCACATCGTTCAAAACATATATGGTGAAACAAACCCTGTCATTCTGGCAACATCCTACATTTATAAGAGCGATATTTGAAATATGTCCCTAGTTTTGTCCCATTGACGCCCTATTTGCAGATCCTTGGGCCAGATATCTTACAGTAAGGGGTTGGTAGGTATGGTTATGAGGTATGACTTCACTACATGTTATGAGTATATATATATATATATATATATATATATATATATATATATATATATATATATATATATGTACACACACACACACACACACATATATATATATATATATATATATATATATATATATATATATATATATATAAGTTTTTTTATATATGTGTAATTTATATATATATATATATATATATATATATATATATATATATATTGGAGCGCTACAGAATCCTGAAAGCCTCAAATCCTGAAGACCAAAATCCTGAGACCAAAATCATGAAAGTTCCAAATCCTGAAAACTCAAAATCCTGAAAACACACAGGATATCAACACTTACTATATTCCAACACAAGTACATACAGAAACAAATAAAACAAAAACAGTATTATTCTTCTCCAAGTACAAACAGAGGCACAACCCCCCTGCACCCACCATATCCCCTGCTACATAAATATATCAACTCCAAGATTGTACTTAGTGTACTGAGGTGCAGTCTCGGAGTTGTTAGATTTAAGTAGCAGGGGGTGTGTGGGCTGCAGGAGGGCTTGCCTCCTGCGTATAGCTGAAGGGTAATATGTTTCTGTATGTACTTGTGCTGGTATATAGTAACTGTTGGTATCCTGTGTGTTTTCAGGATTTTGAGTTTTCAGGATTTTGGGCTTCAAAACTTTGGGCTTTCAGGATTCTGTAGTGCTCACGTATATATATATATATATATATGTGTGTGTGTGTGTGTGTGTGTGTGTGTGTGTGTGTGTGTGTGTGTGTGTGTGTGTGTGTGTGTGTGTGTGTATTTTATTAATATTATGTATAAATTTGTCCACATATATGCATCTACATACATATATACATATGTATATGTATAAATACGATGCCTGACTGATTCTATGGAATCTTTTTCTACTATTGAATGAGCATATGTTGGAAAAATTATCAGCTGCTGCTACATCTCAAATGTTATAGCAGTATGTTTCTTTGACTATGGTGTACAGGGTCTTGGGTTCAAGACCTGACAGGGCTTGTAATTTTGTTGCTCTTACTCATGCTTATACCTGCCTTAATTCTTTAAAAGAAAAGAAAGGGGTGATAGGAAAGTTGTGGGAAAGGGGCAAGCAGAGAGAAGAACAATATGAAATTTAGCTACAGATGTGCAGGATGGGTATATAGAAGGTCCATAGCTGTCCATTTCTTATAAAGCAACAGCTGTGCATTTGTACAGAATTTGGAGGTGAATTTGGACACTCAAACCCCAGAAAGAGGGGTGAGGACAACAGAAACGTGTTGTTAAACCTGCTAAGCATAACTGAGCATTGCTAATCATTGCTCACAGTTCATTCTCAGAATATACCACACTAATGACTAAATTTAGTAAGTGTATATTATTTCCATTACATGACTTGCTGTATGTGCTTTCATTACAGTAGCAAGGAGTGTAACTATACTGTATGGGGCACATGTAGTCATGGGTGTTTTCACATGTTATATGCACTCACACATCCATTTTACACCAGCTACACTACACTGGGTGACAAAAATAACTTACTGCATATTTTGATATGAACATAGCACTTTTAACGCTGCTTTCCCATGTAAATTTGGATTGCCTTTTCTATTACTCAAACTGTGTACACCTGCATGCAAAGCTGGGACTATGACCACTACACTATCTTGGTTTGGGGATTTGAGCTGTATATTTTTATTTATCACCTATCGGATGTTAATATTATATTACTATATTAAATGGAGATTATTGCAGTTTTCAGCCATGTCATTGTGGACTGCTGTCATGACATTATGGTATCCATTTCAATTTCAGACATGTATCCTTTTGAACATTAATGCTAAACAATAATCTGTTTTCTATCAACGTTCTGCCTGTCCTCTGTGCTGATGGGATGACACCGGTGCTCAGGATGTGGTTGACTACACTGCAGAATGGGTCTGAGATTCAGGAATGGTATCAGTCCTATGGAATTCTCTATATGTTGCCTTTGAGATGGCATTACAGACCTGCTTCTTTATCATGAGCAGAGGGGGGCAGGTGCTATCCATGTACATGTGCACCTACAGGGGAACAAGGGGCTGATGTTTCCACTTCACCTGTCTGCAGCCATTGACTATATCCATGGCATATGTGTATATGGTGTTATCGACCACCGCTACAGAGCAGATATGTGTGCTGCCTCTGGATTTCCAGACACATGTCTGGAAGGCCTAGTGATTGGCTTTGGTGGATGTCTCCAGTTTGCACTCAAAGACAGCTTTAGGGTACATCACCTATGACCTTATTTGCTTGTGCAGAACAATGTTACATGGCTTTCAATGAGGCACCTGTTCCTTCTTGGCCTGTCCTACAATTATTTCCACCAATGATGGTAGTTGTGTATTGATGCTGTCCACCACAGGCATTCAGCCTACATTGAGGGGGTTGATGTTGTCCTGTCAGGTATTGCTGTGGCCATAAAGCTATGTAGGTGCCCGCATAGTATTGTGGTGTTGGCCTGGACACAGCTGCTAGTTCCAACATATGGGACACCTTTCATGTGGGCCTTGCCCATTTTCCTTGCCTGTGTGGGGGACATTATGGAGGTGTGGGGGATACAGCTTCACAGACAGTAGGTGGAAATACCTCACAGGACAGGACATGTGGAGATAGGCCAACAACATGGGGGACAAAGCTCCAGAATTGGGTACAGATTGTATGTCATTAGTGCTGTTATACACATGGAGGGTTGCTAGATTGACAGGGTTCATCTGGACATGCATTTACTGGGTGACTTGACATCTGACAGTGATATGCCTCTGACATACCTCTCAACTGCCATGGTATCCCCAGACTGGCCAGATGTTTGCCTGTTATGCCTGGTCTGTTCCTCGAACAACATCTGTTTTTGTGGGGTTGGTAGGATAATGTGAGGAATGTAGTCAGTAACTGTTGACATCCATTGGTGTTCCAGACATCATATCCTTCAGGGATGTTATGTTACAACAACATGCGTAACACCAGCTACTGTTTCAGTTTGTAACACCATTATGTGTGATATGTCCCTCTTTCCAGCCCACTGTCCCACAAGTGTGTCATGCGTTGTCCAGATGTCCTGCACTATGAGGTGCAGAGGTATGGTATATCATTAATCACGAACTGCACTCCAGTTATCATGTCAATGACCTGGCAGATGTCTGGCCATGGTGTGCAGCGGTGGCCAGGATTATGGTTCCACACCCTGGTAATTCTGTGGAAATCTGTACATATGAAAGTTATGTCTGTCTGACCATTGTGGGCAGACAGCCAAGATTGTGTAGCAGTGTTGTGTGTAGATATTTGTTGGGCTGGGTTGGGAGAGTAGCAGATGTGAGTGCCATACATCCTTTACCTATCTGACTCTATGTGCTGCTTCAGCTTCTGGCAGTCTATCAGGTCTGTATGCTTGTAGGGGCAGACTGTAAAATGTCCTGTAACACCTCAGGATTCCCAGTACACTGTGAATTGGGCCAGTATATGTTGGTGAATGTGTGTGACTGGCAATCAGGATATGTTTGTTCAGTCAGTCGTTCTACTATAGAGTTCATTTTGGGTATTGGTATGTTGCTGTGACTGTGTTGCAAATGTTTTTGGGTGGAAATTTTTGCACCACACTCTGCTTTTCACTACAGTTCTATCCCTGTAGTGCATGCTCTATTTGAATATACATGGATAATTGTCCAGTGGTGATGTGGGGAGTGTCATGTTGTTCTTACTGTGCTTCATAAGGTGCTGGGTGACATGTTTGGCAGCTGTCAGGGGATTTCCATTCTGTTACATCACTGCAGTCATACCTCTACACTGTCCAGAGGCCTAGACCCTATTCAGATTCACGGCTCATATGTTTGGTCTGTTCCCCAGACAGTTGTTGTCCTTGGCTAATAGGTTGGATACTCTGGGGAATTCAGTCAGTAAATGCTAACATCCATTGGTATTACTGACTTCATATCCCTCAGAAAAGATATGTTACAACAAAGCCGGTAACACCAGCAGCTGTCTACATTTATAACAGCAATATGTCCACTATACCCATGTGTTTGGGCCTCTGTCCCCCAATTATATCAGGCTTTGTCCAGATGTCATGCACTAAGAGGTTCAGAGGTATGTAGTATCATTATTTATTGCTTTAATTCCTGCTACCATCCCATTGATGTCATATTCCCCCAAACATGTAACAAGGAAGCAGCCATAGATATGAGTCCTGTGCCTATACATTCTGTGGGAAACTGTATATTTGAGAGGTCTGTGTATGTCTGCCAATTATTAAAAGACTGTCAGAATTGTATAGCAGTGTAGTGTGTATATGTTATTTGGGCTATGTAGAGAGGGGGTACATGTGAGTGTCACGGGCCCTTTCTAGCTGACTGTGCATGCTGCTCCAGTTTCTGGTTTCCTATCACCTGTATATGTTTGCACATGCAGACCATGACATGTCCCGTAACACCTCACAATTCTCACTATACTGTGACTTGGGGCAGTATATGTAGGGGTAATGTGTGAGTGGCAAACAGGACTTTGTTGCTCACACAGTGATTATACAATAGTGTTCAGTTTGCTTACTGGTATGTCCCTGTGACTGTGGTGCATTTTTTTGGGGGTATGCACTTTCATACCAGTGTATGTTTTCCACTATTGTTACATCCCTGTAGTGCCTGTTATATTTGCTAATGCATGTGTACAGCCCCAGAGCTGGACTTGGGTACTGTTATATTTGTCTGAGTGTAGTTTGGACATTGCTCAGTAGCTCCGTGTAGTTTCCCTACTGTTTTGTTATGTCCACATATTTGTAGGATGTCCAGCTGTCGGGACGATATATTTGGTCTGGTCCCCATAACTGTTGTGTATTTCTGACACATCAGTGGGATGATGTGGGGATTGAGGTCACTAACTAATGAGAAGAAATTGAGTCCTGGGATTGTGATATATCAGTCGATATATGTTAGGACATACAGTGTTACAACATCAAGTTTTACAGCTTATCTATTAATGTATTTTGGATATGTCCCTATTTTCATGCTTTTCACCCCAACTTTGTCAGGCTTGGTCCAGATTCTTTGCACTAAGGGGTTCTGAGCATATCTCTCCACTGCCAGGATTTTCACAGAATGTCCAGATGTTTGGCCCATACCTTTGTTCAGTTCCACTATTTATTTGTATTTGTCTGGTAAATCAGGGTGATAATCCAAGGATTTATGTCAGTAAATAATGACATAACATTTCAGTTCCCATCCTCATATCCTTCAGTAATTGCCTGCTGAAATTCACTGTGTTGCTGTAGCAAATGTCTTCATTTGTAGCAGCAATATTTGAAATATGTCCCTATATGTGGCCCATCCCCCCTCTTTACAGCCTTTGTACAGGTTTCTTGCACCAACATGTTGAGAGGGATGGTTCTGAGGTATAACCACATTGCATGTTTTATATATATATATATATATATATATATATATATATATATATATATATATACACACACACATATATATATATATATATATATATATATATATATATATATATATATATATATATATATATATATTTTTTCCTTCCTTTATATTTTTATATATGTATATCTATATTATGACTCTACTTTTACATATATATGCTTCATCAGACATATATGTGTGTGTGTGTGTGTGTGTGTGTGTGTGTGTGTGTGTGTGTGTGTGTGTGTGTGTGTGTGTGTGTGTGTGTGTGTGTGTATGTTTATATACAGCACATGAATGGTTCCACAAAGCTTTCTCACTAATGTCGCATGCCTCTATTAAATGATATGTTCGAAAAAACAGCTTTAGTTACTCCCGCTCAGATGTTGTAGTGGTGCATTCCTCCAACTATAGTGTTCAGGATCATGGGTTTGACACTTGGGATTGCTGCTTTTTTTCATTAATGTTAAATGTCCAGAATGCATGATATGTTTGTTAAAGCATTGCATTTTCTCACAGCTCTGATGGTGTAGCAGCCTTTTGCCATGATTGTAGAGGACAAAATCCCATGTTCGAGACTTGACAGGGCTGACTATTTTGTTGCTGGGCAGAACAAGGTCTGATGGATACAGGGTAATTAAGGCACATTTAAGCATATTATTCTTAATTTTTTTTTATTATAAAATAATATTTATATGCACATTATAATTTTATGTTTATCTTCCATGATATCCCCCTATGTGCTTTCATTAAATTATATTCTTGTGTGTCTATACTGCATGGAGAACTTGTGTTTATATGGGGGTTTCACATCTTTTCTACACGGACATCTCACTTTTGGTACTGCTTCACTACCATGGATGACAAAAATGGTTGCTACATAATTTAAGTTTACTAAAATTATTTTAACAGTACTTTCACATAGGAAAATAAGTTGTCTCTCTTGGGACTCAAACCATGCACACCTGCATGTAAAGCCATGACTTTAACCACTACACTAACTCACTTTAGGAATGTCATCTGTCTATTTGCATTTAGCTCCTATGAAATGTTTAAGCTATGCTAAGCAGACGGCCATAACGTGCACACCCACTTAGCTACACTTAAACATTCCTTAGGCTATTGTAAAAAATGTATAATTATTATAATATTATTTAGGTTATATGCGTGTCTGTTGTGGTGTTCTGACAACTACTTTAGGGCTGCAGTTGTGAAATACTGGTATTGATTTAGCTTTCGGGCTTCTATCCTTCAGGGACTCCTGCTAATACATATCCTGTTATCTATCAACTTTCTAATTGTGTGGGGCAATTTTTCTGGCATGTCCCTAATGTAGTATTTATTCCCTCCATCATTCGTGCCTTTTTGTTAACATGCACTGCTCTTAGGGAATATTGGCATACATTTGCTTTCAGACTTCTACCCTTACATGATTTATGCTGATGCATGACCTGTTCTCTATCACCTATCTATGTTTGTGGGGCTGTGCTTATGCTTTTTCACTTTTGGGGGATTTATCCCCCGTTATGTGTACATTTGCACACATTTCCTGCTTTAGCAGGTTACAAAAGTGTCATACAGTGCTTTAGCAATACAGGGGGTGTGTCACAGAACCTGTCACACACACCCTGCATTGCTTTCTTGTTGCCATTATTATTTCAGTGTCCATGGACACTGAAATGATCATTTTTTCATTTCAGTGTCCGAGGACACTGAAATACTGGCATAATATTAGAGCAATGCTCTAATATTATGCCGGTTCACTTAGAAAGTGCTGTAGGGCATTTTCTGAGTGCAGGGGGCATGTTTAGTGTCCGTGCACTACTCACACATGCCCCCTGCACTCATTCATGGTTTGTGTCCATGTAGATTAAACAGCAGCGTGCCTTCATGCATATGCAAGGTGCGCTGCTGTTCTAAACGGACACGGACCACTCCATGCAAGAATAGTCTTATTCTTGCATGGAGCTTCATGGATCCAGGGGACTAGGTCTTCAGATGAAAGCTCAGAAGCCTAGATTATGCAATAGCATCAACAGGGGACTACAGATGGATAGAGTTGTAGCAACATTTAGCCAGAGAAAGAGTAGCAGAAGATGTGGGTCCTAAGGTTTGAAGTATTTTGGATTATGAGGACTATGTTGCTTTGGAATGCATTCTTTGACCAACAATTGATTAGCTCTTAATGAGATGTAGGAGCAGCTGAGAAGTAACATTTTCCTTTAAAGGAAGTATAACAGGGCAAAGTTAAATCTGTGAGATGTGCCAGCTACTTCTGTTTAGTGAATGTTTTGAATTTCTTTTAGTTTTATTCTTACATTGTCTCCTGTCTTTGGGTCTATCTTTTTTAAACATTTTTTAATTGAAATTTGTTGTTTTACCTTTAATTCTTCTTGGTGTTTTAAAAGAAAAATCTTTATTAGAGGTAATTAGCAAAGGTTTCTTTTGCTTTAAATTGTTAAAAGAAACAGTGGAGATTTTTAATACACAGGCAAAACGTAATGGCCGCAAGATAACAGGGCCATTAAGTTATTTTTTACTACATTCATCTCCAATAAATAAAATGTGTCTTTTTCATGAAGAAAAGTTTATTCATCTTAGACATTTCAGTAACTGACATCTCTTTACATTAAACTGTGAGACTATTCAGTGCTGCACAGGGTTGAAGGCTATTGGGGTAATGGTTGGGAAATGTAAAATAGTCAAAATTATTCTCAGGACTATGTCTTCTTGGTATAGAACTGTACTTATATGAGACATTGTATATAATATGGTTAAACCTGTTATTCAGCTTTGTTCTGGATTGTGTAGTTACAGTACTGGCAATGTCAACAAACTTGAAAGGATTCAGAAATATTTTAAAAAGTAAATTATGTAGTATAGAAATTAATCTTAAATTATGGAACATTAATTCTGCTTAGACTGCACTCAGGTGATTGTGGACTAATTAGAAGTGACCTGATTTGGACATATAAATGCAGCCAAAAACTTTTTTAGTGTGCAACCATAAGTATTAACTTGCCTTGTCGTACATTCTTTACAACAAACAGTAGTTTGTTTTTGGAAATAGGAAATACAAGATCATTAGGAAAGTATTGTTTACAATAAGAATAGTTAGGTTATGGAACCATTTGCCAGTGGCTGTTAGAGTATGTAGAAGTCTAATTCCATTTATGCAGCAAATGCATTCTCATTCTGGTAATAGGGTATTTATGAACAGGACTGAAAAACGACACTTGTGAGTTTATTAGTCTAATAATAACACTGCAACAGAAAGTACAACAGTTCAAGGAATTACTCAGGGCTCTAGCACCCCAAGAAGAGGAGAAAATAGGTGGAGGTGAAGAAGAATGGTAGCATATAAAAACAGCATGTGTTAGGACTACAGAAAAGATATGTGGCTGTGCCAGGTATAAAAATAAGGTATATAAGGAAAGCTGGTGGTGGAATGCAGAAGTCCAGGAAGTCATCAAAAGAAAGAAGGAGTGCAG
>NC_056735.1:536055469-536065469 GCF_019279795.1 Protopterus annectens
ATTCTAAGCCTGAAAGTAAATGAAGTATTAACACAAAAGTATATAACACTCATGCAATGATGTTAAAGTAGTTACAGCTGAATGAATTGAAAAGGGAACAGTAATAAAGTTTAGTAACATACTCAAAGTGCTGCATAGAACAATGACTACATTACTAAATGTAATGCTATGGGTATAGGTGTGCTTGATTCATGCTTGTTTCACTGAAATGGGAATTTGCTGCTCGTTTGATCAATCTTCTTCCCCATTTGATTGCTGAATTAGTATGCTAGCTGTTTTTATGTCCAGCATCATCGAACAGTTGGGAAAGAGAATGGACAGTTCTCTCCCCCCCACTATTTGCTCTTAAAGTTATTAGATTTAATGAGGCAAGTATGTGGTGGACACAGTTCCCCATGTGAAGAAATTTCTATATTTTTTTTTTTTTTTTTGATGAATTTGGATAGTCAATGTTTTGAGTCAATGAAAGTTGTATCAACCCCATGTGCAAAATGGGAAAAGGGGTTGAGGATGGATGGATGGATGAAAAGTTGTATCAGTGTAGTAAATGTTTGACCAAGATAACTATAATAATTACTACATATTTACACATTTATGTAATCTACATTTTTTATTACAAATGGGGTGAAGGTAAAATAAACTGGGTGAGCTACATGCTGAAGGTTAGAACAGATGATAAAACATATAAAGTAATAGCCTATTTATAGATAGACATTATATGCAAGAATATGATATAAACAAATGTGGATGAAGGTTTTATGTAGTGTACCTGGAATGATGGAATTATGAATAGTTTAAATCATAAGATGTCAACTTACTATGGAGCAATAGACAAGAGATAATTTATCTGGAATGAGAAGGAAGGCATTCTCATAGTTTTGGACCAAGTGTAGTGAACAGGGTTTGATACACGTGGATACTGGAGTTTCAAGCAGAGGTCCACTGTGGTATTAGCTTGGTTTCTAAGGTTATATGAGGATATATCTGGGGTGAGTTCAGCAGCTAGAGAAGTAAATAAGTGAGCAAGTTTTAATAACTGAGAGACCAATAAGCAATCAACCCTGTGTCTGAGAGGAAACCATTTTCTTTGTCTGTTGTTAAATAATGGTGTTCTTGTCTGGGGAAGATGTGATAAACTTACATATTTTATTTGTATGGATATCTTTAGCATTCTCATTTTTTGAGGCAGCAATGATAAGTGGAAGAACCAATTCCAGATTTTAGATAAGGACCCCTTTACACATGGTGGATATTGCAGAATAGGACTGAAGTAGGTTATTTTCTTGACCCAGAATCCTTAGAAATAAAGTATTTAATTTTCTGTCAAATTTTGTCAATGTGTATATTAAAGGTAAGGGATGAGTCCACTCATAATTCTAGCTATCTAAAGTAATTGATGTTTTCAATGTAAGTATTGTCAACAATTTTGATGTAGGGAGTGGATGGGTATGGTAAGCCTAGTTGTTTTTCTCCAAACATCATGTACTTGGTCCTGGATGATTTAGGGAATATATTTTGTTAGTAATCAAAGTATGATGTGAGTTGATATGCATTTGTAGATGGTGTTCCATGATTTGAGTGGAGTTGCTGGAATAGAACAGGACCACATCATCTATATATAGCATACATGAGAACTGATATAAGTCATAAGGAGTGTATTAATAAAATTGGAAAACAGTAAATAGGCTACATTGAATACTGTGGCATTCCTTTCATTAAGTGTGCTTTTAGTTAAGATGGATGAGAAAAAAATGACTGAAAAGTCCATATTAGAGAAGAAGCTGTGGAACCCGAATGGTTCTTCTGGACATATGCCCAATTCTGGTATATGGGCCATGAGTATGGAGTAATCTAGAAGGTCAAAGACTTTGACTGTCAACAAAGGTTGTACCTGTTAGGAGGCTTTGTTCTATGTTAAGAAGTACTTTGTAAGTGTCCACATCACATTTACAGTTACAGTGGAATGTCTTGCTCAAAAGAGTTGTTGCTTGTAAGACAGTAGTATGCACTATTGGGAGTAACCAGATAGTTGGGTATAAATTAATTTTCCAAAAATCTCAAATAATGTGGGTAAGATGGAGACTGGACAGAAATGTGAGGTGCTGATGGGTATGTTTTTCTTTGCTAAGGGTTTGACTAAGGCTAATTTCTATATACTTTACAACACACTTTGTGTGACTCATAGGTTGCAGATAAGCAAGAGTAGGACAGAGAGAGAGTCTACAATGATATATTAACCAGTGCTATGGATTGTCTTGCTAATGTATCTAATGGTATTTGCTTGAGGTGTGGTAGGAGGTATTTTCCTTAATTAGCTTGATGTAGAAGGGAGGGATGAAATACAGGGTGTTGTTGTTTTGTCCAGTGAGGACCATTGTGCTGCATGCCTGTGAGGACAGTGAATTTTTAGAGGACAGTGAATGAATTTTTAATGTATTTCACATATTTGAATAGAGAGCAGGAGGTATTTGTTGATGAGCATGTGTCCTGCCCAATTAGATGTTTAACTTCATTCCAGAAAAGTTTTGGTTTATTGATTAGTGAATTCTGTTTAGACTTTAAGAAGTTGCCTTTGTGATATTGTATTGAGTGGTTTGTAAGAATGGATTATTGCATGACTGTAAATGTGTGTTTCATATATTTTTCCCCTTTTCCTTTCTCTCTTCTCTAATTTGCCAAAACTCCAGTAACTTCTCCTGTAGCACCCTACTTGAACTCCATTTTCTCACCCCCAATTGCTAAATATTTCAGTCTTTTGCTCATAATTTAAATGTTTAACATCTTTACCATTGGTTATGACTATTGATAGTATTTTACTTGGTGTTTAATATCCTATTATTAGTGTTCAATATTCACTGCGTGTTCTACTGATTTGACTTTATTTATCCTGTATGTTGATTCTGTTATTTGACACTGAACTTCCTATGATAATATTATGTTGTTATTAATTGAACTATGTATGTAGAGCTTTTCTCCCCAGGCTTGCTAAAAATGGGATTCATACCCAGTCAGAGATTCTGGAGCAATATGAGTAATTGGAGATGTGATGTCTGGATTACTAGATTAAGTAGTCAGTGATTGAGGATATCATATTGGGTCATGTTGATTAGATTATGAACTGGATGAAATGGAGGTCAACAAGAAATTCAGAGATGTCACTGTGAATTGTGACAAGAAAGTTTAGATTGAAACCATCTACAATAAGGAGAACTGAGCTGATGCTGTCATTTAGTAGAGGATAGAAATTTTGAAATAATGAAGGAGATGGTAGGTAAACTGTTGTTACATGTGAAAAAAGAACAGCATAGAAGCATTTGGCAAAAAAGTCACTTCCACTTTATATATTATAAATGGTACTCCTTTTAGAGACTGTCATAAGAATAATGAGTAATTATTTGGACAACTCACTCTCTTCTGATCACCATGTTTCTAACATAGTCCGGAAATTATTTTGTCTGGCTCAGTTAATTACTGAGAGAATATCTTCAAGAATGAAAGAATTCATCCTATCCCTGAATGTATCCTTTATCAGACTAATCATTTAATACAATGCCCCTTTAATATATAGAAACCCAAGCTTATCATTCAGCAGGAAAGGTAACAAAAAATTCCAACAGAGAAAGTTGATGGTCTGAAATTCTTCAACTATTCTAAAAGATTAGCAGAACTCTCATTATTCTCAATAACCTATTGATTGCTTCTAGGTGCCATGTGTCTGGCTTTTCAAGCATGAAAGACTCAATCCTATATGACCTCCTATTTCTTCACAAATCCAGTACTTCTACAAACATCCACACTAGGGTCCTAAATGCACACACAATCATAAACAAGACTCACATGAGGGACAGTGTATTCTCATCCAATGGAATAAGTAATGACTACAGGTTAAACATCTAAGATTAGTTTTGATGATTGGATGGATGGACAAAAATTGCCAGGGTATCATGTAAGATCCTCCTCATTTAGTAGGTAAGCAGTATTAAGTAGTTGACATGGGTAGCAAAAAATGTTTATATTTGTCTAATTAAAGGAGTATATGACTAGGCATCTTGTAGTTCCTATTATACTTGCCTAGTATTATTCATATGTTTCCTATAGGTTAGCAGATTTATGCCAGGATTCTATAATGGAATAATGCCTGGGTCATGTTGTGCTGTGAGGGTGGTGATTTGGTCTAGTTTGTTTTAATGTTTTTAGAAATGAGGAAGAAATTCGAGTTGAGGTAGCAAAAGAGAACAATCATTCTATCACATTAAGCTCTACTTCAGAAGAATGTTTTTCAGGCAAACTGCAAATACTTGACTTTTTTGTTGCTAATCATTTACCTCCATCTCTGCAAAAGTTGATCCTGTTCCTTCTGCTTCTTTCTCTTTTCTTTCTGTCTGGATTTTTGTTAGTTCAGATGTTTGTATTGTAAATAATAATAATAGTAATAATATCTTCCATCTGTAAGTATCAAAGTTATTTAAAACTGTAAAGAATCATTGATTAATTTTTTGTAATTTTTGTAGCATTTGCACTAATGAAGTCCCCTTTTATAGCTTGTTGAAGAAAGCACCAAAGCAAATAAATTGAAATGCAGCATCATATGGTGGACAGTTTTTTTTTTCAAATTGTTTTACTGCAGTAGAAATAACTCCATCTGAATTTTGGGAGAAGTTCAGAAGAAATATTTCTATTTAAGATAACAGCTTAGGATAATGTTTAAACTGGGAAACCTGTCAGCTAAAGGTAATCTCTGACTATTTGGGATGTTTTTGGTTTGTATTAGCATACTTACCTTGTTTCTTTCTTTTCTTCTTCTATTGAAATTTTGCATTATATTAAATTTTTTTGCCCCAATTTTTTTTTCCTCTAATTTTCAACAAAAGGGGTATTCAGAAACATAACACAATTTGCAGTCTTGTTTGCTGCAGGATTGCTATGTGCATGATGACTGAGTAATTCAAATACAAATGTGGTACTGCAGCACTATGAAGGCTCTGGAAAGTAGCATTATAGCAGTCTTGCAGGATATTGCTGCAAGCTTGGGTTGGCATTCTGGCAATATGACTAATGTAAATTAGTTATGGGATGTTTCATGGAGGTGTTTACCATGACTGAAATAGTACAGTAAATCAATTCAAAAGCGAGTTTTAATCTGCTGCTTTATGATGTACATGTTTTATGATGTACATGCAATGTTGTGTAAAGCAGGAGTCCATGTCTTTCCCAAGATATATATATATATATATATATATATATATATATATATATATATATATTCAGATATCTTTGAAGCTACAGTGACCAAGTTATTTAGTGCATTTGTTTTTTTTTTTTCTGTATAAATATAGTACAATTTCAGATGTCTGTTTCTATCTCAAGTCCATGCTTCTTGTTTATGAATTTTGATAACTTTTGTTTTCTCATCTTTTTCTTGTAGCTTTTCCTTGGTTGCATCTTTTCAATACAGTCTATTATTTCTTTATCTAGGTATTCACAATACATACCAGCTGATATTCACAGAAAAAGAAGAACCAAGGTCCAAATCCACTCAGGAAACTTTTTATTGAGTGCATTCGTCTCCTAATGAAGTAACATTACACAACATCCCTTATATACAAGACGTATAAAAAATCACCTGAACAAATAATTAAGTTTCTTAAAGCAACCGTGCCATAAAGCAGTAAAGTATAAAAGTGTAGCAGGGTTCATTACTATAAGACACACATAAGTTACATAAAAACAAAGTGCATATGTACCTAACATACATATATGATCTTTCCTAAAAAAAAAAAAAACATCCTAAACTTGTATTAAAAACGTTCTTTATAAGAAAAATTGTGCTTTTAATCTTAAGTCAGAATTAATAGAAACAGCACTGTTGAGCCCTGGGCTCACTGATGCATTTGCTTATATTTGCCATTTCAGTTCTGATAACTCCAGGAAGTCATTCAAAGGACCCACTCTTTCTCCAAGATTGATTTGTTCATTGACAACAAACTTGAACCCGTGTCCTTCATTGGCATTAATGTGTGCTGCTAATGCATTTTTATCATCCTTCCTATTTATATCATAATAGTGTTGATAAATTCTACTCCTTAATGCATTCTTCATTTTGCCAATGTAGTAACACGGACATTTTGAGCATATAGCTAAATAAACCACAACTTTGCTGTTACAAGACATTTTACCTTTTAAAATATGTTTCCCATAATCAGGAATCAAAATGTCTTTAGCTTCAAGAAGGTACTGGCATTGTAGGCAGTACCCACATTTTGCCATCCCTAAACATCTGTGCAGACCCTGTTTTTGTCTCTCCAGCATGTTTTTTTTATGCTGCAGTCTCTTTTGTATATAATATTAGAGACTGGTCCAACTACCTGTGCCTGGTCTACATCAATACTAAAATTGCTCCAGTTATGCTGAATGATATTCTTGATGTTGTAAAATTGCTGGTTAAACTTGAACATAGCTGATTTCTTAAAGGTATTACTGCTTGCCTGTCTTACATCATTTTGAATACCTCCCCCTGTGCCAAGCAGGGGTAAAAAATACCCACTCAACCTTTTGTTTATAACCTCTTGGAAGATGTTACCAACATAATTCACTTTTTTTCAACATGTCTTTTAAGATGTTCATCTGTATAATGAATTCATCTTGTTCAGAAATCAACATAGCCAGTCTTATCCCCTGTCCTCTTACTAATGCCTTCTTTTGGTGGAGGGGGTGACAGCTATCAAAATGTAAGAGGCTATTTGAATATGTTGGTTTCCGGAATATGGTGGAGTTAAACTGTTGCTTAACAGGGTATTTTTCAATAGTGATGCCCAGGTAATGGGCAGTGCAGTCAGTAATAGAATGTGTAAATTCCAGAAGCTCAGTACTGTTATCCAAATATTCAAAAAAATGGCCACTTTCTCCCTTGTCTTTCTCCCAAAAAATTATGATATCATGAAAGAATCTACCGTAAAATGTCCAGCCCTTGGCAAAGGGACTATTGAATGTGTGTTCCCTTTCCCAATATGGCAGTACAATGTTGGAAAAAATGGGAGCACATGTGGCCCCCATTGCCACTCCTTTAACCTGTTTAAATAGCTGTTGTTCAAAGGTTATGATATTTGTATCTAAAACCAATTCTATCAATGTTCTTAATGTAAGGATACAGTTGTGACTGAGTGTAGTGTACTGGCAAAGTTATTGGTAGAACCAGTCAATACCTGTTTTGGGTCTATATTATAGTATCAAAGTTTTTAAACTTTGAATGCTATAATATTGACCCGTTTTTGTCAAAAACACAAAATAGCGAAGCCACAGAACTTTGAAATTTTACCTAGGGTAAGATTTTGGTTGTCCGTTCCATGGCTTCGCTATTTACTATACTGTGGTGGGAAGGTTATGGACTGGGGTAAGGTAAGTATGCAAATGGAGGTTACGGACTGGGTTAAGGTAAGTGTGGGAACGAATCGGGATAAGGTGAGTGTCCGATAGTTAGGGACATTAGGGTTAGGGAGCGGGTAAGGTAAGTGTGCGATAGTTAGGGACTTTAGGGTTAGGGAGCTGGTAAGGTGAGTGTGCAGTAGTTAGAGGCTTTAGTGTTAGGGAGCAGGTAAGGTGAGTGTGCGGTAGTTAGGGACTTTAGGGTTAGGGAGCGGGTAAGATGAGTGTGCGGTAGTTTGGGACTTTAGGGTTAGGGAGTGGATAAGGTGAGTGTGCAGTAGTTAGGGACTTTAGGGTTAGGGATGGGTTAATGTGAGTGATTAGGTAGTAGTGTAGGGTTAGAATTATGGTTTTGCTAAGTGTATATGTGTGGTTTATTTATTTTGGTGTGCTTGTGTTGTGTTTGTGTTTCTGAACAGCAAATTTTTTCCATGGGAAAAAAGTTGCTGTTCTATCTGTTTGATATTTTGTGGTTTAGATATTTTAGGTACGATGAAATAGCGTTCACTATTTAAATCGTATGATAGGGTAATATAAATGCCCTATTTCATGTGGTATGACGGAAAATAAATACTTTATATCTATTGTCATAAAGACAAGGTTGTCTTTGCACATCTTTTTGTTAATTTTAGACAAGAAGTCCCACAAATCTTTTAATACCCAAGGGCAGTCTAGTAATATACCCTTCAATTGACCATCTATGAACTTTGCTATGGGGAAGGTTTTGGATGCTTGAGCATCAACAATGGGTCTCAGCGGGGGATCTTGTAAATATTTATGAATCTTGTGGATCCCAAATAGTGCTGGTATTTTTTAATTTTTTTGCAGGCATAAAGTGGTGGTCTTCCAACTTAATTTGCTGGTTCATACGCAGTTCTTCCAACATGATGTCCACTTTGTTGTAGCAAATATATTTCTCATTTAAACTGATTTCACTATATACATCTCCAAACAGATGGTTAAATATTTTGTGAGCATATGTATCATAATTCATGATTACAAGATCCTCGCCGTTGCCTGGTTTCATGACCCGTATCTCAGGATTTATAACATCATCTCTGAGTTACTTAAATTGTTAGCCTGTCTGTTAACCCATTTTTTAAACAGGTCTCTAATGTCTTTCTCACATAGTTTTTCAAAAGTAGCCACAGTGAGATGCAAGGTGGAGTTAAATGTACTGGGTTTTTTCAGACTACCTTGTTCATGCATACTGTAGTTCAACTCTTTCAAAAAGAAATCATAATTCAACTTCCTAGTGAAGAGTTTCAGGTGAATTATAGTTTGATCCAGGGAAGCTTTTTTGTCTGGCACAAAAGTTATATCTTTTTGAAACAGTTCTGCTTTCTGTTCATTAAATTCAATATTGCTGTTGTTATACACCTTAAAATCTCCAACTGTATTGTTCAAAATCACTACATTGGTGTTGTATTCATTCACTGATATCTGTTCTCCCTCCCCCTCCAGTTGCTCCTGGTATGTGTGGGGTAATGGTAATTGTAGTGTGTCTCTCCCCTCCCCTGGTTCCTCAGTCTCTATGACCTCCTTGGGGGGGGGGTCTCTAAAGGGTTTGGGGTACTTGGCATATTCTCACCATTACTATTGTTAGCATCATTCATATTAACTGCAGTCACATCAATGTTCCTACGTGTCCCTTCCTGCCCTCTAGGTGGTAAAGGATGGGCTCTATTCTCCCCATATTACTTTTCATCTCTCCTGAGCTTATGCATTTTTCTTTCTTTCAATTCTGTCATTACACAGTCAATTTCCTCAAACACTTTAAAATAATCAACTTTTTAATACTCATACAGTAAATCCTTTTTGATACTTTCATCTACAACATTGATTTTATTCAGTAAATCAGACATTTTATGGTTGTTGTCTCTAATGAGACATTTTAAAAGTTCATAACCATTTCTAATAAATAGTTCCAAGAGCTCTAGATTTAACAATGAGTCTCTTACCAGGCCAGTTGGAAACTTCCAAAGTCTAAGGCCCTTTGGTATTCTTTCAGTCCAGACACACTCATTAAGATAACTGTTTTCCAGTTGTAGCTTTCGATAATCCATAGTTAGTTTTTCCAGATTAGCCAGTTGTTCATTTAAAGTTCCGGTATTTTATACTGGAACCCACCTAAATTCATTTTCCCCTTCTAACCACTGAAGCAAGCTGTTTCTGCCATCATAAAGGGCTCCACGGCCGTCATTTCCTGTATTTGATGTCATGGGCGTCATCATATAAAAATGCACCCGATTGGCTAGAAGTCACCAGTTGTACTCTCTGTGCTGGTGTGATACCAGAACTGTTTAAACTGCACAGAATGTCCCAAGAACTGTTAATCCAGATCAATCCTATTAACCTGTGATGTTGAATTACAAGCATGTTGGGTCATTTTCTCCATACGAACAGCCAAATTTACCACTGTATTATTTAAGGCTTAAATGACAATCCTAAACTTGTATTTATTATTATTATTCTATTAGTTCTGTCTTAAGATTGAAAGCACAATTTTTCTTATAAAGAACGTTTTTAATACAAGTTTAGGATTTTTTTTAGGAAAGATCATATATGAATGTTAGGT
>NC_056735.1:536070469-536190469 GCF_019279795.1 Protopterus annectens
CATGTTGCAATACTGCATTTAGAAACTGGTGTAAAATTCTTGTGGCTAATGCCTGTGACAACCATAATATATCCCCAGGGAGTCTCTGAAAAGTTCCTGTAGTTAGTACATGTAATGCTACATATACCATGGTTTCCACGGGTCTGTATTAAAATTGTCGCCCGCTTAGGTTGTTGAACACCTAAACATCAACACCTAAACATAGATAACTTAAAATCGCAAATGGCAGTTTCCACAAAGGAAAACAAGTCAATTGGCCATTATGGGGATTTTGCCCTGTATACAATGTATATGCTCTCGGAGCTGATGTATTTAGTTGGGGGTGTGTGGGTGATACAGCCCCCCACATCCAGGGGTGTGAGGGCAAAGCCCCCCACTTGATTTCTGTTTAAATTTTTTTTTTTTTTACTTTGGCCAACGGCTTTCTTTCCCTATGTGGAAAGTGCCATTCATGATTTTAAGTTGTCGAAATTTAGGTGTCGACATTTAGGAATTTGACAAACTAAGCAGTCGACGATGTAATATAGACCTGATTTCCACTGAGTGGGTTTTCCACAATTTCACCAGGGCCTTGGTAAGGATAACATAGTTTGCCTATTTCCTTTAAGATAGCACTGCTTACACTCTAATATTTCAGCATCATGAAGTCCATGATAAGTCAAACGTAGTCTGAACACTCTTCTCCTTAATAGAACAAACCACAAGAGCAGGGTGCAGGATACAACAAATTTATTCCGGTACCTCGGCCCAACAGCCTTCAAAGGAATAAACATCAAGCCACCAGATGCATTATATATACTGGTGCTACCCAACAATCAGCAATTAAACAATTAAATACAATTGAGAAAGAATTAAACAGCTCCAGAAAATTAAAGACACAGACACAATTTTTTGCAATATAAGAAACACTTAAAACTGAAATACATTGAATTGCTCATCAAAGAGATACTATTAAATGTTTAAATTCACTTCCAAATTCAAACCTCGAGGTTTTAAAGTACCATATTTCAAGATGAATCTACTTTCTAGATTTAATAAACTTTGTTGAAAATTACCTCCAAAACATGCATTGGGTTTGGCCAAAGCACAAAAAAATAATGAGTCAATAGACCCATTATGTACAGTATGAAAATGTTCAAATATAGGGCTATTTATCCTAGCATTGCGAACATCGCCAATGTGTTCTGGGGTAAATGGGTAGTTATGAACAAATGTCATTATTTAAAAATGAGCTATGATTTATTATGTAATGATCAAGTTTATGTAGAATTGCCTAGAAATCCCATCAATGATTATAATGCTTCTCTTTTAGAAATTCTTGAGAGAGGTGAAAGGTTGGGTTTTCTGAGTAGTAAAGATGTTAAACGTTTATATCTTTGATGAGCAATCTGGTGGCTTGATGTTTATTCCTTTGAAGGCTGTTGGGCCGAGGTACCGGAATAAATTTGTTGTATCCTGCACCCTGCTCTTGTGGTTTGTTCTATTATTTGGTTGCTGCTGTTGGCCACTTTTCTCCTTCCAGGGAAAGGTCTGACAGAGCAACAGAACCTTCTATTAAATCCTGTTGCACATAAGGGTTAATGATAGCAGCAGCAACCACTCACATTTTTTCTAAGTGTGTTGGCTCTATTCCAAAGAGTATTGGAAATGAAGCCAAAAGGAGGATAGCACGTACAAGTGGGTTTCACATTTTCCTGAATCACACCACCATGCTGTTTGTTCATCAGCATGTATTTCACCTAGTTATGCCTTCAGTATTATATTCCTGTCACTTATCCTTGTTTTTCAGCCAGGCATGACATGCAGAGCTGCTGTTAGTTACCTTTGATTTTCAGCCAGGCATGATGTGCAGAGCTTTTTGAGCCATACAAATCAGCATGCTCACTGTTTCTCTTTGCACATACTTGCTTAGTGCAAAGTGTAGGCTTTCAGGAACTCTGGCCTTTGCATTAACACCCCCACCTTTACTTCTTTGTTAAATAATCTTTATTTATAACACTCATTTGTAGAGTCATACGCCTACAAAATACTAATTATATATATTGAAAGGCAATTTAATAACTGTACAACTGCCCTGAAATGATATACCCAGCAAAAATGAATGGAAGAGGTAAAAAACTGTCAGTGTTGATGGCAACAAGGGATCCTAAATCAGTAAAGCCTTTTTAAACAAACAGAATAATTTCTTCATGACATCTAAATGTGGGCGTTACTAACAATGTCCCTTTACTGGAACTGATTTAGAGGGTATTCTACTTGAAAAAATATTAAAAATGAATGCACAAGAGAGATTTAACTGTTATACTGAGAGAGTTGTGTACCTGGCCAGGTGCTGCTCCTGCCCTGTCTTTTATATTGGCAAGACTAAGAATGCACTTAATAAAAGAATTTGCCAACACCAGTATAGTATTACTAGAATAGATAACAAGAGTGCACTTGCTCAACATGCTTCTGTACATGTTTGGTTTAGTAAATTTAAATTCATGGTGTAGAACAGATTGATTCTGCGGTAGCATTGTCGCCTCACAGTAAGACATTGTCCTGTTCGATTCTCAGCTAGAGCGTCTTCTGTGTGGAGACATGCGTGAATGAGCGTACCTTCGTTGAAGGTTGTGCATCAGAGCTGGCAACTCGGCACGTAAAAATCTACTGCCAATCATTATCGGACTGGAGTTCCACTGTGGCGACCTCTAACTGGGAAAAGCCGAAAGACACAACAACAGAACAGATTGATTCTGCTGTATATTCAGAAGACTGGCAGAATCAACTTTTATATCAAGAGATGTTCTGGCAGTTCCGTTTATAAGCTGCAAATTATCCAATTCTTAATGAAGCTATTTTCTTCTCATGTGAATTGAAATTGCATGCTGCTAGATTATAATTTATTTTTATATGTTTATATCTTGCATTACTTTGTCAGCATTTGTTTAGTATGTTCAACATGCTATGGGATGCACAGTGTTTTGACTATGTCCCTTTAAATATTTGGGTGGGCCTTTTCACTGTGCTTACTTGTGATTGTGTTTTGTGGGGAGAGTCGATGTTTGAAACTTTTTAATGAGTCACATTAGTAAGTCTCTGTTTCTTTGATTCATTCATGGTTCTGAAGATGTCTTTTACATACAAAGCGGTTAACCATGGTTCTAATAATAAATAGTTCCTGAGTCTTAGCTACCTAGTCATTTTTGGTCCTGTTTAATTATTTACTCTCCAGTTCCAGGGTTTCTGCATGTATTTTTTATTCTGAAATCATTGTTTGTTAGTACATGAGTCCCATACTACAGCATGGAATATCAGTATGGAAACCTTATAAGAAAGTATAAGAAGACTGAAAAGAGTACAACAGAAATGCACCAAGATATGCACCAGAAATGTACCAAGGACATCCATGGATGTGTACCAGAAATGTACCAAGAGCATCCATGGATGTGTACCAGAAATGTATTAAGGGCATCCATGGATGTGTACCATAAATGTACCAGGATCATCCATGGATGTGCACCAGAAATGTACCAAGAGCATCCATGGATGTGTACAAGAAATGTACCAAGGGCATCCATGGATGTGTACCAGAAATGTACCAAGAGCATCCATGGATATATACCAGAAATGTACCAAGGGCATCCATGGATTTGTACCAGAAATGTACCAAGAGCATCCATGGATGTGTACCAGAAATGTACCAAGAGCATCCATGGATGTGTACCAGAAATGTACTAAGGACATCCATGGATGTGTACCATAAATGTACCAGGAGCATCCATGGATGTGTACCATAAATGTACCAGGAGCATCCATGGATGAGTACCATAAATGTACCAAGAGTATCCATGGATGTGTACCACAAATTTACTAAGGGCATCCATGGGTGTGCACCAGAAATGTACCAAGAGCATCCATGGATGTGCACCAGAAATGTACTAAGGGCATCCATGGATATATACCAGAAATGCACCAAGGTCATCCCTGGATGTGAACAATTAAGAAGCTTTTTCAACCACTGAGCAATGGATAAAAAGAAACCGCCTTGTATTGAGTGCCTCTAAAACCAAACTAATGGTATTTACTCCCTCTAAAACTACCTCATTCAACTTTAACTCTTTCACTATCACTAGCCAAAACAATATACCTCTGGAACTGGTATCAGAGACCAAATTACTTGGGGTCCAAATTGACAACCAGCTTAAATTCCATTCCCACTTACAACTAAACATGAAAAAGACCCATCAAAAACTAGGCATGCTCTACCGACAAAATCACTACCTTACCCCTGCCACTAAAGTAACTCTCTCTACTTCCTTTCTTATCCCCTCCCTTCTCTAGGGAACTCCTCTTCTCACTAACCTACAATCCTCTCTTAAATCTCAACTTTCCTCCTGCTACAACAAAATTGCCAAATATGCTACCAGCCAAAAGTCATCCGCCCATCATTGCCCTTCTCTCCAAAAACTAAAATGGCTAGAACTACCAAATTAACTCATCTATACACAACTAACTCTTGCACATAAGCTCATTTTTAACCCCACCCTCTGTCCTTCACTCTCTTCTACCTTTAAGATGTACCTTCCTGATCGAGTACTAAGGTCCAATAATCAAAATCTAATGGAAGTGCACAAACCATCCCGTCCACCAGGCAAAAATCTTCTATCTTATGGTTTAGCACATCTCTGGAGCTCCCTACCACCTTCCATTCGTACCACTTCTAACCATTACTCTTTCAAAAAATCACTTCACTCACACCTAATATCTCAATGGGAATGCTCCTGCTCTCTCCCCACATAACAAATGATATCAAACTCCTATTCCATTCATTCTATGGAAAACAAACCCCTTTTTCACCTCATTCAATGCCTTAGATTCCTTCTTTCTCTCTTTCTCTCTCGATCTTATTCTCATCTAAAACTTTCTCCTTCTATTCATCTCTCCATATGCTTTTATTCCAGTACTTATATGTTAGTTGTAAATAATGCATCAGACTGCTGCTACTTATATGTGATTTGTAAACAATGAATCAGACTGTAACTATGAACTGTATGTTCCTAAGAAGAAATGCCTCTCAGCTGTACAATGCAATGTTCCATTGCCAGTCAGTTTTAACTCCAACCTCATCACTAGTGTGTATTACTTGCAATGTTTGCTGTATTAATTGTAAAGGTCTTGTTCAAAACTGCAACCTTTGTATAAATATAATCTTTAAACTATTGTAACCCAGAGTGCTATTGGAGCTTTTCTCCCCAGGACTCCATTGAAAATGGGTTCAAATGGCCCAATGGACTATCCTGGTAAACCAACTGCAAATAAATAAATAATAAATAAATAAATTATGAAAGTCTAAAATATCTGAACTTGTACAGTGTCTCACTCAGGCATTTAACATGAGACCTTATTCAGGTATAGATGACACAGAGAAAACTACCATTGTGAATGTTTGGGGTTATCAGAAAGTAGGAGATTATCATCAGACACCTTATGTAGAAGATTCTATAAGAATGAAAAGTGTACTAACTGCTTCTGTGAGACAGTAGCTGATGCATGGACTAGAATATAAAATTACATTAAAGAAAGCACTATTTTTATATTTTAAGAACAGTCTGGACACTTATTATGTGAGTAACTGTTCTTGTGCATTGTCAGGCTAAAACAGCATTATTTCCTGTACTAGAAATATTTGTGTGTATGCATGTATGTGTGCACTGTTACAATCTATTTACTCTGAATAGTTGATCTCTGCCTGAAAACATGATGTGAGACAGAGGAAACAAATTTTCCACAGATAATCGAGAGAATAAAATTCATCCTGATAAATATACCAGGATCATGCATCTTTACTAAACAGAAATCCTACTACCTTTCTTGGCCTCATTGTCTGGATGGGAGTATTTGGCAAATATGAAGTATCGCTGTGTAACATTAAACATCAAAGAGAGACGCCCACAACCTGGAGCCTAAGGGATACCTTTTTCTTTTAATTAAAACTTTAAGTTATGAAAATGTTAAGCATCTTCTCACCTCAGGTCACTGGCAAGTGTCACATTGTCCGAGATGTTTGCTAGCATGAATGGATGGTTGAACATATACATATGGGGTCTCATAATTGTCAAACTTGATGTCAGAGGGAAGGACAAACAGTTTTACTGCACAAAACTGCGCTTATATTTCTCGGAAGGCATTGATGTCTTGCGACAGAAAATGGAGACTAAACAGCATTTTGGCTGCTCACTGCCCATCCTATGTCATACTGTGTTAGGAAATCAGAGCTTGGAGTTCTAAATATTATTTGAAGTGTCATTTCTACTGGTGCTGGGTTCATGTGTTTATCAGTAAGGAAATCCACAATATCTCCTGGCACCAGCATCTGCAAATATAAGTTGATTACATACAGATATCTGTAAAAAAATGGAATTTAGTTGCATCTTTTTGCCTAAGTCACCGTGTTGCTGAAGTATCAGTTTAATATGACTTCCTTGGAAACCTTCATGTGAGGTTTGCCAGGGCCTTATCACAGGATGTTGATGAGCAGGAAGCTCAAGTGCAAGTTCTATAGTCTGGTCCAAATTAAATATAATCCACAAATAATGTCAAGTTACCATTTATCTAATCTGACATCAAAAATATCCAGGAAATAAAAAAATCACCAAAAAGAGAAGACCAAAGGAAACGCTATCATATAAAAATTCAAAAGCAGATAAGATAGCAAAAGAGGCCAGTAGTCTAATATTATGAATTACATAACAGTTTGCAATAAAAAAGGAAATATTTATTGTTTAATCCAGTTCTTACCTGACGCAGTTAATGAGAATGTAAATTTCAGTGTTTGGTATGTCTGTTCTGGTAGTAGTTGGTGAATGTTAAGCATTCCAAGGTACTTATCAAAGAAAAAGCAGTTGAATTTTCTCAGCACCATGGACAAATATTTCATAGTCTTTAAAAGTATCAGTTTGTGTCATTCTCTAAAACAGGCTTTAATTCTAATCAGCTTTCTTTGGTATGGTTGAGTCAAAAAATACAAGTTAAACTATTTCTGGATATTCAGTTCCAAACAGGGTAACTTGAAAAACATACAAAAAATCTTGGGTCTTGATTCCTCCCACCCACCCTCCTAACTTATATATACCAACTCAAAGATCATACTACAGTGGACGAAAGGGGAAAAACAAAGAATGATGACTGCTGTCTTGCACAATCCACAGAGACAATGCAAACTATGATATTCAAATTTCAATATACTACCTGCCATCACACATGCCTCAGTGAAGTACTGGAATGCTATTCTAATAGGAGCATAAACATTCAACAAAAAATAAATAAATAAATGACCAATAACATGAACAGTCCACGAATAGGCAAACTATGACTTCACTTATAGTAAAATTAAAGCGACAGTTCCTAGTTGACTTATATGAATATACTGGTATGTCACCTTTGGGTACAGATTTTTATTTTGTTACCCATGATGTGCAGTCATTATTTACCATTATTCTAAATGAAATAGGAGTTCAATCAGTACAGAAGTACCTTTGTGAGTGTACTGATTATAATAATAGGCAAATTGATTTGGTATGCCTGTTTTGGGAAGTTATTTTGGAGAATAATGCTTTCACCTTTAATGACCGGATATAATTGCAGTGTGATGGCGTAGCTATGGGCACCTCGTGTGCTTTTAGCTACACCAATATGTTTATGGCACTTTGGGAACAAGAGACTTTATTTCAAATGGATTTGTATATTAGATATGTCAGTTTCTACAGGCGCTTTGTGGACGATCTCTTCCAGCTGTGGGCAGGTACCCTAGAGGAACTGAGGAACTTGCTTTCAACTTTAAATAGGAGGTTTGATTATTTAAAATTCACAATGAATTTTTCTCAAACTAAAGTAGAATACCTGGATATATATGTGGAGAGGTTGGAATTTGGTTATGTTAACACAGGTTTGTATTGTAAACCATGTTATAGGAATACTTTATTAAATTGCACCAGTATGCACCCTCAGCATATTTTTAAGAACATAACCAGGGGACAGGGAATGAGAGTGTCCAGCCTCAATCCCTCAAATTCAAGGTTTTTATAAAGAGATGGATGATTTAAAAGGTGGATTGTTGACTAGAGGCTATAGTGAGCATGAGATTGAAAGGGACCTTATGGATATTGATTGACTTAGACAGAATAGTGCAAAGCCTTATTATTCTTCTACAGGTGCTGATGAGAATAACTTTGTTTCAAATATCTCTACTCCTACTCTAAAGGTGCCATTGTTTTATACTGCAGATGTCAGGTTTATCACTTATATTGTAGAGAAACACTGTCAGATTTTAACTACAGATCCTGGAGTAGGAAGTGTTGTAGCTGATCGCCCTAGATATCTATATAAGAATAAACGCAACCTAAAGAGAATGTTATGCAACCAGAGGGTTGCCAACCAACATGAAGCACTTAATTTAGGCACATTTCCTTCTGGTGAATGTAATTATTGTAAATACATAGATACTAATACATTTACTCATCCTGATACTGGTCGTAGTTTTACCTTACACGTTCATACCAGGTGTAAGGACATGCCTGTGGTTTATCTTGCCATCTGTTCTGTTTGTCCTTCATACTATATAGGCAAAACAGATCATATTTTTAAAGATAGAATAAGAGAACACATATATAATATTCAATTTAAGTCTCTGAATAATGCTTTAGCTAAACATATTATATCATCAGGAGAAAACCATACATTTAAGTTCATGGTAATTAATAAGATTGAATCTACAGTGCATGAGGGGATATAAGGAACTTCACAGAAAGCAGGGAAGTTAAATGGATATTAAGAATGAGAGCGGACAAAGAGAAAGGCCTTAATGAAATGGCTTTAATTAAACCTGCACTGAAATCTACAAGGCTTAAAGTAAACTAGATTTTAATATAATTTATGTATACCTGCCTATGTGAGGTTCCTGAGTTACCCCAACCATTATTATTATTATTTTTATTTTTAAGTTTTTTATACACTTTTATGTGTGTTTTTCGCTTGTTACAATGAATCACAAGCTTATTAATAATATACGGTTATTAAGGTATATAATCTTTGTTTTTACCTTAAGAAGTAGGGCTCAAGTTTGTGCATTTGCATATATTTCTGTGTAATATATGCACATATGTAGCATATACTGTTAATAGATGAAGCTTAGGTTGTTTTATGACTATATATGTCTTTTATAAATGAACTTGAAAAAGTGAACGATTTTTGTATGTATGTTTTATTGTTTTGGGTTTAGCCTTTTACAAGCTGTCTATTTGATTTTATTTGGATGCTCACAAGAAATTTGAGGTGTATCCTTTTAAATTATCAACTATGAGTTAATTGGTAGTATTTGATTGGATAGTGACTTTTATTTAAATGATTTTATGACCACTATTATGTCAAAGGACTAATGAAGTTCTAAGTGAAAGTGCTTACCTATTTGTAATAAAAGAACTTTTTTTAAGCTCAGACTGTCGCTTTAATTTTAGTATAAGTGAAGTCATAGTTTGCTTGTTCGTGGACTGTACATGTTTTTGGTTGTTTTTTATTTATTAACTTGTTTGAACACTGACATGTTAATCCTTGCTGTGCGGTGTTCGTTTTGGTGCTTTTTACTTATAAATAAAAAAATAATCTGCAATTCTTGCAGAAACTACTTAACATTCACTTGCAACAGTTCAGAGATCATTTAAAACCATACATGTTAATGTTACTTTTAATTTTCATAAGGCAAGATCTCCTCACATTTGTGAAACTGGAGGCATAGTTATTGTTTTTGTGACAATATTTTCTCCTGTAGGATATCATAAAGGTAAACACACATTGTATACCTATTCTGGCCTATACACACATTTCCACACTTTCTTCTCCTCTTCATTCATTCAATTCACTGTTTTCCCTTTATACCTAAAATAGTGAGAAACCACTTACCAGAAGTTATTAAAAAATTTGTCTTTTACTGATTTTAAGATTGTATCTAGAGATGTCATCCTCCTGAACAAACCATGAGATCATGGTCTCACTGATGACTTACAATGAGAGTGGGAGCTTAATGCACATCTCTCCGTGGATGGATGATGCTCTTTATGTTTGACTGCGTTTCATTCATTCACAAGTGCGATTCTGTCTTTAACAGACCCTTAGCAGATTTAGCTACACACCGTTTGTTTTGCTTATGCACTTCAAAATAAGACTCAAGTGCCAAAATTCGTAACAAATAAACATTTAGCACAAATTAATAGCATTGTATAATAAAGTTCAGGCTTAAGTCATAGTGTGTGGTAGAAACCTTATGTTTGTTGTTGTTTCATTTTACCTATATTGCTATCATTAAATTACAGTTGATCGATTTAAATAAACAATGCGACATTTATGCTGGAACTTATGCTCTGTGAGGCATGAGGTCAAATAGGCATTAAACAGCCGCCTGAATGAGCATTAAGTGATCTGTGCTGTGAGATTATAGCCTGCAAAGCAAAAACTTTAATTAAAGTGTCAAGGCTATGTGCAGTCTAAGTGCCACCAATAGCCAGTTAAACATGCATGTTCCTGTAGGCGTGCTAAAGGTTCTATGGGATCAGTCTGACACAGATTGCTATCATTTGTTGCTATCTGCAGCTTCTACATGTTGATTCTCTTCTCAGGAAAGACTTGTTATTTACAAAAAAAAAGATCTGCAAAGTCCATTCCATAATACTGTTTGCATATCATAAGCTTGTTTGAATATCATAGCTTTGTTATTTTATGTATTGCATGTATTTTATTTTATTTGTTTCTTGTTATTTAGCTTTATTATTTATAAGGGCATAGATTCGGGTTCTAAACCAATGACATTTGATTTGATGCATTTATGCCCCAGAAGGTAACTATGTCATGGTGATACTAGCATTTTCACTCAACCTGGCATGCAATTTTTGTTGATATAAGCTACATATTGCTCTATAGTTCTCTTCTTCCATATTTTCATCTCGTTCTTTGATACCTTGCTGAGTGTTCTTAATATGCCTTGCTCTGGAAAGAGTTGTATAAGCATTCTATATTTGCCTACCATATATCTAAAATGATGTGTCATATTCATCTTGAGGTAAGTGTATACTCTACACTGCTAAGCAGGATGGAAGTTTTATATTATATATTTATTTTTATTTATTTTATTTTATTTTACATTTGTTTACCGGGCTAGTCCATCTGGATACATTTCCATTTTCAGCAGAGGCCCGGGGAGAAAAACTCCACATAGAAACAAACACAGAGAAATTATTTACAAAAGCAAAGAAAGGAGGTAGAAAAATAACAGGCAAAAACATGATTCTAAACTAGATTAAACTAATCATGAATATATACTAGGAAGGACATCACCCAATTTCTATTTCAGAATACAAGATAGGAGAATTCTATTTTAGTAAAACATTTGTGAAGATATAAATACATTCAGCAATTATTTACACATCCAAAGTTTTATAATAATTCGTAACAGAGGCTACTTGCAAAGGTGCTTTTGAAATCAGCTTCAGGGGACTCAGCAGAGAGAAATAAAATAAGGTAGTATAAAAGAATAATTAGTAGAATCACAAGATTAGTCAGGATTGATGTATGGTTATAACCAGTGTGTTTTAAGATGTTTTTTAAACTTTTGTTTAAAAAGGAAGGGGGAGGGAATAGAAGTTAGAGCAGTAGGTAGAAGATTCCAATATTTACCTATGGTATTGGAGAACAGGGAGTCACCAGCGATGTTGTTAGACTTAGTTAACCTCACGAGAAGTTTGCTTGAAGAGCGTAATGAATTTAGATTAGTATAGGGGGAGATAAGGTTAGAAAGTATAGGGGTATTTTTAGATTGGTAAAATATCCTATGTGCAACGGTAAGTTGGGAAAGTGTCAGCATGTTTTTTAATTCAAGCCAGTTTAGTTGCTGCAGATTCTGACAGTGGTGAGTTCTAATTGGGTTCCCAGTAGCAAATCTAGCAATGCTATTGTATGTGTTTGCTAGTTTAGTGAGATTATTTTTCTTTAGGTTAGTGTATATGGGTGAAGTGTAACGAAGAGTGGAAATAAGATGAGAGTGAGCAAGTGTAGTATTGGCTATCAGAGTTAAAAAGGTTTTAATTCTATATAAGGAGCCCAATTTTCTATTTACAGTTTTAATTGTGTTATTAAAGTGAGGTTATTGTCGATTATAATACCTAACAGCTTGGTGGTAGAGTCAGGGGATATATGTGTGTCATTATTGGATTTGATAGAGAATTATATGGGGGGGCATACTATTAGGCCTAAAGAGCAGAAGTTTGTTTTTTTTGGCATTCAAAAGGAGGCAACGTTTCAAGAACCATGCCTCAACTGTGCTAAATACATTCTGTGTTAGTGTTTGTAGTTCAGATGTGGTTTTAGCAGAACATATGAGCATAGAATCATCTGCATATTGAATACATGTAGCTTGAGGTATTGCTGCATGCAAGTCATTTATGAATAAAGAGAAGAGAAGAGGTCCTAGAATGGAGCCTTGAGGGACCCCAAGAGAGAATGGCAGAAGGGATGAAAGTTTGTTTTCCCAGAGTACTGCCTGTTGCCTGTTACTAAGGTAGGAAGTGAACCAATGAACAACCTTGGGGTCAAGAGAAAGAGATTCTGGGGTTTTTATGAGCAGGAGGTGGTTTACCATATCAAAGGCTTTTGACAGGTCTATAAAGAGTGCTGATGAGAGGATGTTGTTATTGCGGTTTCTACTGATGCAATCGGTAAAAGATAGGAGAGCTGTGGTGGTGCTATGAAATGGCCTAAAGCCATGCTGGCAGTTAGCTAGTAAGTTATATTGAGTTAAGTGGTCCATTAGCTGATGGTGAATACATTTCTCCATAATTTTTGCTAAGGGTGATAAGAGTGCTATAGGCCTGTAGTTAGAATACTCATTGGAGTCACCTCCTTTACGTAAAGGGATAATGTGGGAGATTTTCCAGATAGCAGGGATGGTTCCTTCAATGATGGTTCTATTTATAAGGATGGATATGGGATAGGCAACTGCTTCAGCTGCTTTTTGAAGGTATTCAGATAGTAACTGATCAGCAGAGGTGGTACAAGGTTTAAGTTTTTGGATAAGTTTTAGGATATAGGTGGTAGAGATGGGTTGTAGTTGGAATATAGGGAGATTAGGAGATGTGGAGGTGGGGAGGCTAGACTTATCTATGGAAAGGTGACTGGCTAGTGAATTAATGGTGTCAGTAAAAAAGGTATTAAAGGCATTAGCAGTTTGATGTGAGGTATTCTTTTCAGCCCCTAAGGGGGAAGGTGTACTAGACTGGCCTGGGTTTAGGAGTCTATTTAAGGTTGACCAGAGCCTTTGGGGGTTGTTATGGTGACTTTGCTGTAATTTAAAATAGTAGTTCTTTTTGTCTGTAAAAATGGCTTTTTTTAGTACAATTTCTTAACTAAGGGCTTGTTGATCTGAGGTAGTTGTGGTAGCTCTCCACTTAGCCCAAGATTTATTCCTAAGTAATATTTTTTGTCTTGTCTCTTTGGACAACCAGGAGGCTGGTTTGGATTTAACTCTAATAGATCATTTCAGAGCATGTTGATCAAGGATTGTTAAGAATTTGGTATTGAAATATTTGACAGCTTCTTCAAGGGTGAGCATTTTTAGAGGGTTCCAGTTATAGGCCTTTAGTTCCTTTAGGAATGATAATGGGTTAAAGTGTTTGTTGCTACGTGAGATCCTATAGGTAGGGGTGTTATTAATGTCACTCTTTTGTCTTATGATGTAAGTTAAGGTATGATCGCTTACATCATCAGGCAAAGTTATTACTAAATAAGTTTGTTGCTGTTTGTTAATAAGAATCCAATCTAAAATACTTTCTTTGTTGTTAGGTTTATTGATTCTAGTTGTAGTGTTGACTGTCTGAGAAAAGCCATGACGATTAATATGTGAGGAAGGATTACCTGTATTGACAGAAGAGCAGTCATAATTAAAGTCTCCTAATATGATAGTTTCTTGTGGATAGGTAGAAGATACACAGGGTAGGTAGAAGATACGCAACTTAGGATATTCTCTATTATGGTATTATTATTACCAGGAGGTAGATAGATACAGATGATATAGATTGATTTACTGGGGTTTAGTTGTAGTTTAGAAATAAGGAGTTCAGCCTTACTATCCTTTAGTGGGTTATAAGGTACAGAGGAGATCTGTAGTCCAGTCTTAAACAGAAGTGCTACTCCCCCACCCTTATGTTTTATGTGGCCCATTCTCAATATGTTGTAGCCTGGGGGAAGTATTGCATTGTCTTTAGTACCAGGCTTCAACCAAGTTTCAGCAAGACAGAAGATGTCAAAGGAGTGAATATCAAGGAGGGCATGGAGATGGGCAATCTTGTTGTTAATACTGCAGATATTGAGATGTCCTGTAAGTAAGGCATTTGAGACAGTGGTTAGTGTTGGGACGGTAGAGTTTGTGATATTATAATTTGTGTCTGTGGAGACATTACTTGGTCCTGGGTTAGGGTGGATGTCACCATCACTTAGGGTTGGAGTTTTAAGCTCTAAAGGTGGTTTGCAGGAGAAGCTGGTTAGATATTTCAGTCTCCTTATATTTGGATTATTGAAGTTAATATGTGCAAGTCAATGGTATTTGACTAGCAGGTAGTTGGAGGTAGATGTGATGTTTAAATGAATATGTGTTTGGGTAGTAAATTGAATGGCTGTTTGTTTGAGACAGTAATTAAAGTGGTAATAATTAACTTTTTCATAGGAAGTAAGGAGACAGGCCAAGGTTAAGCCTAGAAAAAGTGTGGGTATGAGTATTAGTTTGGTTAGGCTAGTTTTAGTTTTAGAAGACATACTGCTAAGAATAGTTATAAAGCTCTACAGAGATAGAGTTAGGATATAACTACAATTTGAATTATAGGGAAGGTATAGTCTTTCCTGTGAAGAATAGCTACCGGTATATGTATAAGGTAAGGTACTATAAGAGAAGCAATAAAGAAAGTAAGTTAGGAGGGATGAAGTGGAGTTGTGTCAATTGACAGTTACATGGGATATGTTGACTCAGGGAAAGGGTGTGGTAAGGGAGGTATAAGTGTAAGACCACTGGGGGTGGGTGGAATATGGGGGTAGGTTTAGGGAGCAAAGTGGGGCAGAGACAGTTAGTAGATTGTGTGGAGCCAATCAGGCCTTTCAGAGAAGCTAAGCACTGATGTCTCTTAGCAGGGTTGGAAACACCTTATTGTGGGTGTTTTAACAGTAAAGTTTGTACAAATCCAGCAATCCCTTACTCTGGAAAGTGGAGTCTGCTATACAAACTTTTAGGGGATAAATTGGGTTAGCAGTAAGTAAGATAAGCAGCACAGAGATCCAGAGCAATGCTCCAAAGTGGACTAAAAGCAATCAGTCTCTGTATTCTGCTGCCATCTAGTGGCGTGAAGGAGGAAGGATCTCAACTTTAAAGTTAAGTAAGAAATAGTTCTATGTGGAAGGAAAATGGCCTAGGTTAGTTCCGCGAGTGTGCTGGCCCAGTTCCAAAAATGACTGTAGCAAAGTTAAAGAAAGATGAATGCACATACAGCAGTCTAGAAGGCTATCAGCTGTAGCCTACACTGAGAGGTAGAAGGGATGCATCCTGAGTGTCCACATTTTAGTAGACTGCCTTGTAGCTTCTAAAAAAAAAAAAGACTATTGTAAAAAATATAACAGCAGAGGGGAACAACCCGATTAGCAGTGCTAGGCTTCTAGGTTGAAAAGGAAGAGAAAGAGGGAAGTTGTGAGTATTGGTAGAAATTGCATACAGGGACAGAGAGAAAGGCTAGGAAATGGAGTGCAAGAGTGGGTGTGAGCACAAGTGTGTAGTCAGTATAGATAAGATTCAGTGTTACAGAGCCAAATACATAGCAGTTAATCACTATCCTATGTTTAACCCTTAAGGCCCACGTTCTTTTGTCTCTCTTCAATAAGCAAGACAGTCTCAAGCACACTCTCATACTGTTCCCACTTACACATGTAATCAGCAACTAGAATTTAAGTGTTACAGAACCAAATACATAGCCTTTATTATCTTATCCTGTGTTTCAAGTTAGAAGTGCATTATCTGTATCTTTCTTCAAATAACGAAGACAGTCGCAAGGACACTCCCATACTCTTCGAGCTTACAATCGCAACAAACCTCCCGCCCAGCACAAGCAACTTAGCGATACATCAAATCATCTAACAAAACAGAATAGGAGCAAAAGACAGAATAACTGCTAAAATCCCAGTACACTATTAAAATAACCTGGGCCACAACACTTGCATGAGATAAAATAAGTTAGTGCCAGGCAAGAATTAGGGCACAATGTCTACAGAAGTGACAATCCAGCTTTCCTTACAATCATCTAGCATACTAATATACTTTTAATAAATGCTACTTATGAAAAAAGGAATAAAGCAGCTACAACATACAATACAATACAGTTAATTTAATAAACGAGTAGGTACTAACGAGCAGCACACCACGCGGACGACCAAGTGGACGTCTTCACTAGGGAGATAAGGTTTTAAATATGGCGCTGCAAGAGCAAGCTAATACTTACAGAGTTTGGGTAGATAGTGAGGGGAGGAGATGCAATACATGCTCCAATGGGGGAGGGAGAGCTATGGAAATTGATTGTGCTAGGGGGAGGGTTCATTCAGCACTTAGAACCAGTTAGTAGATTGTGTGGAGCCAATCAGGCCTTTCAGAGAAGCTAAGCACCGATGTCTCTTAGCCAGGTAAGAAACACTTATTGTGGGTGTTTTAACAGTAAAGTTTGTACAAATCCAGCAATCCCTTACTCTGGAAAGTGGAGCCTGCTATACAAACTTTTAGGGGATAAATTGGGTTAGCAGTAAGTAAGATAAGCAGCACAGAGATCCAGAGCAATGCTCTAAAGTGGACTAAAAGCAATCAGCCTTGTATACTGCTGCCATCTAGTGGCGTGAAGGAGGAAGGACTTCAACTTTAAAGTTAAGTAAGAAATAATTCTATGTGGGAGGAAAACGGCCTAGGTTAGCTCCGCAAGTGTGCTGGCCCAGTTCCAAAAATGACTGTAGCAAAGTTAAAGAAAAATAAATGCACATACAGCAAGTCTAGAAGGCTAACAGCTCTAGCCTACACTGAGAGGTAGAAGGGATGCGTCCTGAATGTCCACACTTTAGAAGATTGCCTTGTAGCTTCTAAAAAAAAAACTCTTGTAAAAAATATGACAGCAGAGGGGGACAATCTGATTAGCAGCGCTAGGCTTCCAGGAGCAAGTCTAGAAGGCTATCAGCTATAGCCTGCACTGAGAGGTAGAAGGTATGCGTCCTGAGTGTCCACACTTTAGTAGACTGCCTTGTAGCTTTAAAAAAAAAAAAAAACTCTTGTAAAAAATATAACAGCAGAGGGGGCAACCCGATTAGCAGCGCTAGGCTTCCAGGGAGCAGCACACCATGCGGACGACCAAGGGGACGCCTTCACTAGGGAGATAGGGATTTTAAATATCTTAAATATTTAAATATTTATATTATTATATATTAGTATATTTTATATATATATATATATATATATATATATATATATATATATATATATATATATATATATATATATATATATATATATATATATATATATATATATATATATATATATATATATATATATATATATATATATATATATATATATATATATATATATATATATATAGATTATATATTAGTATATTTTTATTTTATTTTTTTAAATAAGTAAATTATTTTCCAAAAACAAGGGCTGTGTAATTTATGTATGTCCTCACATTCTCATTCCCAGAAAAAACAGCAATAGATGTACTGAACCAACCAAAACTGTCATGAAAAGCCGGTATTGGTAAAGATATGACAACTGCTATGCCTCGCATTTAATATCGACATTGGAAGACATCATTTGAATGGTTTGTTTATTTATTTATTCATTTTAATTTGTTAACCAGGAAAATGAACCAATCAAGAGATCCCTTTGAGACAAAACACAGGCTGAAAAAAACAGATATAAAAACAGAAAAAATGTAAGGCATCATAAAATAAAAAAAAGAAAGTTAAAATTGTATATGTAAATTAATATGTATGAACACAGTTATAAGCAGTTTAGAAAAGAGTTCAAGATAATGGAAAATGAGAAGGGAAAACATGAAAGTAGACTGCAGACAGACAACATGTACAAAGGCAGTGATGCATTAAATAGATAATATTTCACCATCCGTATGTAATAAAGAGTTAAGGTTTATTGGTAAGTAAAGTTCTTTAATTGTTGTCATTGAAACAGATTCATTTGGATTGATTAAGGAAGTATAATTTGGCTTGCTTGTGGAACTGTGCAAGAGTATCTATATCATATTATGATGTCTATAATACATATATGATATATATCTATATCAGAATATCAGAGTATCTATCTATTCCTCCAGCCGAATATTCCAATTAGGTATAAGTTTATAGAAATGAATTCTCATCTAAGACCATTTTAAATGGTGGAGATATTCAGGAATCCTATGTGAGTATTAGTCTAGGCTTATGTGGCAGGCAGTACGACTCATGCAGAAGCTTGAAGAATAAGGTGTCTGGGCCTTTGCTTGATGGGGACCAGTTTATATGTTTGACTAGTCTTCTTTCCATTTGGATAGGTGTATGAATTTAAGAATTCTGTTTTGTGAAGTAGAGTAGAATTGTAAATGGAGATGTATGCAAAGATGGGGAGGCCATATTTAACTCCGGACATGAGTACATTAAGGTATACAGATTCATAGGTAAGTACTAGGCTAGCTGCCCTTGTGGGCTATTTTAAGCCTAGATAATGTTTTTCTTGTGCTTGAAATAACCAATCCCATTTAATTATAGATTAGCCATACCCATCCCATGGAAAATAAATATATACTACCCCTAATAAAATGACTGGGATCATACCATTGATAATTTGAGGGGACTCATGCATGGAATAAAGCATTTAGGAACTGTCTCTGTCCATTAGTGGTACAGGGGTCAGTCCTGGGGTAAATGTTATGTTTCCCATTCATAGATCTAAATTGTACTTGAAAAAGGATAGCAATGATCTTTGTTTTATGTGGCTAGGGAGTCTGTTCCAGAACATCACTATCCTTTACAAGATATACCTGTTCCTCCAAACCATTTTGCTGATGTTGCAGAAGAGGCATAGACTCTTAGGCTGAGTATTTATGATGCCATTTGACTTGCTGATGTGCAGTAAACCATTATTATTGGATCGGAGGATGACTTGTATGCCAGACACAGGTCACCTCTTACCAGTTTGTAGAATAACGAGTACAGTGACATAGTTTTGAGTCAATCCATGTAGGACATGTTGTATAGGTTTTGTATCCTTTTATTAAGATATCTTTATGGGTGTTCCAATTGTTGTATGTTTCTGTGCATTTAGTACAATAGCTAATCTGCTGTAGAATGCTGAAAGGTTAAAGAATGTATGTGTGAGTTTTTTTGCTGATTTTGGAACATAATTATGGTGCTCCATGGGACTCTATGAGCAACAGAGATGATTATCTTTGAGCCTCTAGAAATGATCAAATTGTTACATATCAAAGACATGGGTGTCAAGAAGTGAATCTTGAAGAATGTGTTGAGTGCACACTGCAAGTGAATTAGGATCAGAGTCCTGTTTATAATTCTTTGTATTACATGGATCTTTATCAGCTCTTTGTACTACTACCATTTACAAAAAAAATATAGGAAAATAATGTGTTTTATGGCTTTAATAGTGGTACCACACAGATAGTGATCAAAGTATTGATCTGTTGAAAGAATGGTTTTAAACGTTGTTAGATACCTCACTGTGCCATTTTGGTTTTAGATGACCTAAAGTGTATTACAGCTTTTAAAGTTGTGAAAATACTTGTATTCTGTGGTGACCACTGCTTTGATCTACTGGAAAATTAGAACGTAATGGTACTGAAAGATGCTTAACAAAACTATCAGTAAAGTGATAGGAATGTACAGCATGGTTTACAGTGCATGTCCATTGCTGCAAATGGCTATCAATGGCTGGAGTAAGCCTATTAGTGCCATAGCAGGCACATACTATGATGCCATTTGCATGCATGTATGTATGTATGCATGCATGTGTTTGTGTATGGGTATATGTCTGTGTTTGTTTGGGACATGAGTAAGACTGTATCTTTTCATAAAAGTGTGAGAGACTAACTGTCTTCCAGATCAACCTGCAGCACTTCAAAACACGTGTTTTTCAAAAAGTCTAGGCAACCACTGTATCAATTAGCATGCAGCATTGTTAATGTCTATAATGAGGAGAGCGCTAATGATGACACAAAAGAATTCTGGAGTGACCTTTACCCATATGCTTGTTCATTCCGTCTTACATCCAGTGATATTTACACTATAGTATCATTGGCTTGAAAAATGTAAGCTTATTATTCACCCTATATTATTATCCTTCACTAATTTGTGAAGGGATTTCTACAACCTTTAAGTGTGCTTATGCCCAGTTTAATATGTACACAGTAGCCTAGATTACATTTATTTCCTTCTGGACTGTCTGATTTATGTATTTAATTTTTAACTTGCCATATACCCTGTATTCTGCAACACAGATGCAAATGACACCAACAGTATGGCTATTTTTGTAATAAATATCTACCATATCCAATGAAGCATATGTTTATTTGTTTCAAGCAAAAGAAAGGAAAGTTTATTTTTGGAAATATGGTAGATATAAAAATAAAGGGCATTTAGAAGATGCAAGATAAAACCACTTTTCATACCACAGGGGCACACTTTTTAAGAAGAGGGACTTGTGCTGGCAGTGTTGGTGTGTAAAAAATTGAATGAAACCCCCGTCAATATTAACAATACCCTCAAGCTCTTATGTTTTTTTTTTTTTAATATCTAAACATCATCACTCTACACAATATTTCAGTAAAATGTCCTGGGGGATAGTACCTCAGCCTCTACAGCTGCCTCCTATCTTGACAGCAACAATTATGCAGGAAGATGGATTCATCATTCAGTACACAATTCGTATCAAATGAGTTGGTGGGAAAACAAAGATTTAATAAAGTTGTGATCCCCACAAAGAGAAAAGATGTGACTCATAAAGCACTGAGATGGGTCACACCACCTCAAGAGACACAACAGTACTTTTTTTAAACTAGATCACTCTAAATAAAATTTAAAAACTATAGTCAGTGCTGAGCAACGCAGTTCTATGGTAATTGGTACTTAACAGCACTTGGCTCACTGATTTAGTTCCCAATTGAGGAATTGTCTGTGCAGTGTCTGCATGTCATTCCAGGTCCCATGTGGGCAATTGCTGATATCTCCATTTTCCTCCTGCATTCAAAAGATGCGGCAATAAGTAAATTGACGAACCTCTAAATTGCAGTAGGTGTGTTTGTGTGAGCATTAAGGAGCATGAGTGCACATGTATAAGTGTGTGTGTGTGTGTGTGTGTGTGTGTGTGTGTGTGTGTGTGTGTGTGTGTGTTTGAGCATTGTGCACAAAATTAGTGTCCCATTTGCTATAGAATGCACTTATATTGAAACAAATATAAGAAATCAACTTGAAAAAAAAAGAGAAAATCATGTGTAGAAGTTTATTAAAAAAAGAAGAAAAGAAAAAAACTTAGGTTACACAGCATGATCATAAAAATTATTAAGTTTAAACAAACAATATTAGTGATCATATAAGAAAGGTGGTAAAGTTTTGAAAATACTAGAAATTTGAAGTTTGGAAAAATAACACATTTATATATAAGCCATGTCTCAAATGAATGGAGACAAAGTTGTAGTAACATCATGCACTCAAGATGAGCATTACTGAAAAATTAAGAATGGAATCCTGACTATAAAATTTCCTTAAAACCTGTTCATAAGCTATAGAGGTTCCTAGACTAGTGGCCCTAGAGCCTTTATAAGCCTAGCCATGTTAATTCTGGGTTGTCTCAGTTGCCTTTGGTTATATGGGTGCACTTTACAGATCATGGGTGCCACCCCCAGGGTGAATTTGCGGTCAGCCAATCCATTTGTCCAGGTTGCCCTTAAATAGGGTCATTTAGAAACTCCATTTCACATGAATTGAAAGTTTATTTCAGAGCAGTGGCAATCTCTGGGAAACATACCTATCTCTCCTACATGTTCTGTTACTGTCACTGGCAAGTTTGAGATCCCTAGATTGAAGGACTCTAGTGTCATTTGATTTGGAGATGTGCAGCATTTCTATCAGGTCATGGTCACAGACTGCCCTGTAGGCCAGGCACAAGTCTGCTCTAAGTAGCCTATATGATATAGAGTACAGTGATAAGGCTTTCAGTCTATCCACATATGTCATGGTTTGGTGGCTCTGTATTTTTTTAGTTAGAAACCTCTGTGGTCTCTCCAGTTGCTGCAGGTGTCTGGCAAAATGCATGCAAAAGGGAGCATTGTACTCTATTAATGGTCTGCTTAGGGAGTAAAGTGGGGCTATAACATCCTAAGGCCTGGATGCTATGCCTTTACTTATGAGATGCGCAATGCAGATGGCTTTCCTTACCACTGTGGAAATCTGGTGGTCAAAGTTCAGATTGCTGTCGATCTGTGTTCCCAGATCTTGTACCAGTGGTTTTGAACTTATAGAGGTGCTGCCAATATTGTAATTAGTGGGGAATTCCACTTTGCCAAATGGGATAATAGTGTACTTTTTTGTGTTTAATTTTAGACCGTGACTTTGGCACCAGTCATATGTTTGTGTTTGCCCCTCCTGAAATATCAATAAAAACAAGGGGAAACCACAAAAAAATACACTAAGAAACAAAAAAACAGTTCAACAGTATCAGCAAGACACACTGGAGGGCCACAAACTAATAACAAACATCATGATCAATTTATTTAAGTGAAATTAAGTGCTTTCATCCTATTACTGTTAACACTTCTTCAGAATGCACTTAAAATCCCTTAATCCATTTAAATACAGCAAAAAGTTGCCAAAACAAACAAAATGAACTTCCTTTAAAGAAACATTTTCCATCTCCTGTTCCTTAGATTGCAAATACAAATATATTAAACAGAACCTAGGTGTCTAATGTACATTGAAAATGTACATTTTAAAATTACTTTAAAATATTACATAACTGACTTAAAGTTAGACATAAAATGAAACTTTGCTACTACAGGGACTTTTTCCATGCCAATAAAAAGGAAATAACACAGAAGAAAATAAAAAATTCTACTTTTCTAAAAAGCCTTAAACATTATAAATTAAGTAGACGAATAAATATACTAATTAAATATGACATTAAACATTACACTTATACATTTTTTTTCTAAAAATACCATTCTCATAGCCTTGATGCCCTTCACTTCAAAATGGGCGCAATGGAAACATAATCATTCAAGCCCAGGTTGGCCAAAGCATTCAGCCTAAATTGCCAACAGGTCTCCCTATACTGTAATCACTTCTCCCAATCCCCACCCCTAGGATCAATACTGACCTGCTCTAAAATACCAAAAAGGAATTCCTTATGTGTTGGGTGTGCCAATGTATGTTTAAACAAAGCATTATTAATATTCTTCATCATATATATTATCTTTGAATAAATTTATTTATGAACACACGCACATATATATATATATATATATATATATATATATATATATATATATATATATATATGTGTGTGTGTGTTCATAAATAAATTTATTCAAAGATGGTTCCATTTTCCGAACATAAAAACCTGCACATTTTTTACACAAGGCTAGATAAACAATTACCTTACAAGAGCAGTCACCTCTTATAAAAGGGTCCCTATTAATTATTCTAACTTTTCAAAGTTCGAATGTCATATGGTCGACACCATATGATCGAACTTTAAAAAGTTTGAAGGTGAAAAGCAACAGCTTTGTATGGTGCAGAATGGGAAGTAGGGTGTATGGGGGTGCAGGGGGGCTTGCCCCCCTGCTGAAAGTGTTGAGGTAATTTATTTTTTTATTTTTTATTATATATTCAATGTTTCAAACTTTGTTTATAATATCGACCCTTTTAAAATATAATTTACTGTGGAGTTTATTGCCCAAAGTACCACTTCTCTCTTCACAAATAAACTTACAATAAGGGCACCTTCCACCTTTTTCATACCCCAAGGTGTTTGTTATTTCTCATTTTCAAACCTCTTTCAAAAACACTTTTTAAACTTTTTCCTGTCTTTAAAACAAATCTTGGGTCTGTACTCTATTTTCCAACAAGTTCAAGATTAAACCTAAGCATTTTCCAATTATTTAATAAAATGTTCTTCACTGAATTAGCAGCATGATTGCATTTTAAAATCATTGCTCTACTAAAATTTTCTCCTAACTCAGTCGGTAAGTTTACCTTTTTCTCTTGCTTATTGCCTAGGAGTGGCTTGAATTTTGTCCCCCAACCCAAAGTAACTTCCTATGTTACTTCAGCAATTCAATTATTTGGATATCCTCACTCCCTAAATAGTTCAGAAATAAATTTTAATTCATCTAAAAATCATTAAAATTTGAGGTAATCCCCGAAGCTCTCATACATTGTCCTTAAATATTCTTTTTTTTTTGCTTAAATGGGTGAGCACTAGAGAAAGGTAAATAAAAATTACTGAAGGTGGGTTTCCTAAAGATTCTAGATCCAAACTTCTCTTCAAAAATATCTGTCTCCACATCTAAATAATTAATCCCATTCTTTCTGTAATTATAAGTAAATTAAAAAAATAGTAGTCTGATTAATAAAAGCAATAAAATTACTAATAAGCTCTTCTGGACTTTTCCAAACAATAAAAATGTTGTACCTTATATATGCTTTTTATATATTTCCAAAATGGGGAATCAAACAAATTTTTTTCTTCAAATTTAATAACACCAAATTGGCAAATAAAGGGGTGCAGGCAGCACCCATTGTGAGACTAAATGTGATGGAAGGTTTCCACTTCAAAGTAAATAACATTATTTTCCAAGATCATCCTCATTAACTCTACAAAGAGATTAACATCTTTTACTTTTAGGGATTCTACTGTCATCAAACTATCTAGAAAAAAGTCTAAACCTTCTTCAGTAGGAATAGAAGAAAACAAGTCAACATACCCACTGTAAGGAACCAAGCCCCATCTGGAATAAGATATTGAGTTGCATTACCTAAAAACTCCCACAAATCCTTAAATAGATGGGGATACACATCCATTACTTCTTTCAAGGACTGATCCAAAACATAGCCACTGGGTGGGTTTTGGAGCCACCAGTGGCAACAATAGGCCTATATGGTGGATTTGTCGTGTTTTTATGGATAGTTGGAATTCCAAAAAGAGATGGAATTCTGGGCTTCTCAACTTTAAAAAAAAATCATACAATTTAGGAGTAATCCTATTTTCCACCCAAAAACATCTTCTAACAGATGATCAATTTTCCTATATGCTATGTTGATCTAATTTCTTGAAACTGGAAGGTAAGTTTGAGTGTCCTGAAACATCTGAAACATATGTGGAGATTAATCAATAATGTCCACCAATACAATACCCCAACCTTATCTGATTTCATAATTCTTAAGTTAGGGTTATGAACTAATTCATCTAAAACCTTAAACTCATCCTGCATTAAATTATATTTCTTTAAAACCCAATTTTTACCTAAAAACTCATACAAATTGACAAACATGCTGCTTCAAAAACTTGTAAGGCAGGATGTAAAGGGGGATTGTATAGACTTTTCCTATGAATTAAAACTTCATTATTTTACTTAAAGCAACCTGATTCATCAAACATTAATGCTAAATTAATTTTCCTAATAAAAGTCTTAATTCAGTAAGAGTATTACAAATATTACATTTACTTGCAGGCACAAACTTCAACCCTTTTTCAAAGATAGAAAAATGTTCAACTGAAATATGAACCCTACTCAGACTAAAAATATGAAAACTCTTAAAAGTATGGCTCACCCCATCTTTCTCCACAACAGGCTCAAGGTCTTTGCTAGAGACTGGTTATGGGCCCAAGATTTGTTTTTCGACATGGAAACGTTTAAAAAGTATTTTTGAAAGAGGTTTGAAAATGAAAAATAAGCATCTTGTGGGTACCAAAAATGTGGAAGATGCCCTTATTGTGAGTTTATTTGTGCAGAGAGAAGTGTTACTTTGGGCAACAGCCTCCATTGTAAAGTATATTTTAAAAAAGGTGACTGCTCTAGTAAGGGAATTGTTTATCTAGCCTTGTGCAAAAAATGTGTAAGTTTTTATGTTGGGAAAACAGAACGATCTTTGAATAAACATATTTATGAACATATATATATATAGTATTAGGATGAAGAATATTAACAATGCTTTTATTTATTTATTTATTTTATTTCACATTTGTTAATCAGGTTAGTCCAACTGAGTTTGCAAACAAACCCATTTTCAGTGGAGACCAGAGGGGAAAAGCCCCAGCAAACATAAGTAAAGATAAAGTGGCAATATAAAAATATTAAATAACAAGCACAATACAAAATAATTGTAAAAAAGAAAAGGTTATTAAATATTTTCATTGCACTGATAGTAAGCAACTTATTTTCAATGCAGACCTAAGGGGAAAGAGCCCAACAAACATAAGCAAAGATAAACATGCAGGACAAAAACTATTAAAAAATAACAATGCAAATATGAAATTAATTATAAAGAGAAAAACAAAAATAAATTATGAACATTAAGGGCTGTACTGATAGCAGTGGTCTAATATTTGCTACATATGAGAGTAAAAACAAAAAGATAATCATTGTTCAAAACAAGGACAATGTATAGACATTGATAGGAAGTGTGGGGGGGAGATAAATAGTGTAGAGAATGGGAGAGTAAAGAGAAAGGAGGGGCTAAAGTAGGGCTATAGTAGTAGAGCTGAGGGTTTAGGAGGTTAGTTTAAGCAGAAGTTACTAACGGAGAAAGAAAGTTAGGAGATGCAACAGGATTATATAGTAGGACAGAATAAGACTATGTATGGTCAAGGCAATGGCACAATTTCAAGTTTTGTAGGTGGGACTTAAGCTCCTTTTTAAAACAGGAAAAGGAAAGGTTGGATCTAATATGGAGCGGGAGTTTTTTCCAATTTAGTTAGAGTGTATGTAAAGTAGTTTCCCAATATTCCTTTTAGGTTTATAAACTGAAAGAAGATGCTGATCAGCACTCTGGAGAGGCTGGGGGAGAGTAGAGAGAAACATTGGGGGCAAGAGCAGGTAAGGCAGAAGGGCTGTTGAGTATGGAAAAGGTAGTGTGGAGTTGCGATTGTAGGAGAAGGTATGGAAATTCCAGCCACTGAAGTTTGTTTAGTGAGAGGCAGTGATGTGAAGAGAGTGGTTGGTTTAGAATAAATCTGGCAATTTTGTTGTATGTTTGTTCCAGTTTCTGCATTGAGGTAGTTTGGATATTGGTAAAGATGGGGGAAGCGTATAGAAGACTAAGTAAGAGAAATGCCTGTGCAAGAGTGCATTTAGTGGCAGTAGTGAGGCATTTTTTGTTGCTATAAAGTAGTCCAAGTTTTTGCTGTTTTTATTTTGATGGCCTGTTGTATGTGCAAGTCAAATTTTAGTCGGTCATCAATTAATACCCCAAGGAGTTTGGTGTGTGAGGCAGGGGAGCTAGTGGTGCCATCTAGGGAGGAAATAGAAAAGTTGGATTTATCATGAGAGAGTGTCTGAGGTAGGAAGAGAAGTAATTGAATTTCCTTGGGGTTAAGGACTAGTTGATTGTTTCTGACCCATTTTTCAACAGAGATAAAGGAATTCTCTGTAAATGTATGTAGTTCAGAGATAGTATTGGAGATAGATAAGAGAGAAGAGTCATCTGCATATTGTATTACAGAAGAGAAACTGCAGGATGAATGTAGGTTGTTGGTAAAAATGTTGAAAAGGAGCAGTCCAAGTATGGAGCCTTGGGGTACTCCTGTTTGAACAGCAAGGAAGGGCCAGAAAGCCTGCTGCCATTTAACAGCTTGTTTTCTGCCAGTAAGGTAGGATTGGAACCAACCAAGAGTAGAAGGAGAGAGGTTTATGTCTGAGAGTTTGCTAAGAAGGATGGGATGAGACACTGTGTTGAAGGCTTTAGAGAGATCAAGGAACAGACAGGAGACAAGGAGGTTGTTGTCTCTAGCTTCTGCAACCTTTTGAGTAAAGGAAAGTAAGGCAGTTGAGGTGCTGTGTTTAGGGAGTAAATCATGTTGATTTTTGTTAATGAGATATGACAGTAGTTGAGTATGGATACATTTTTCAAGGATCTTAGGGAGTGGTGAGAGAATAGGGATTGGTCTATAGTTACAGGGTTTAACAGAGTTGCCACCTTTGTGCAGAGGAGTGGTATAGAAGGATTTCCATATTTCTGGTACAGTAGATTCCTGAATGGAGCGGTTGATTAAGATAGATACAGGATATGCAATAGAGTCAGCAGAAATTTTCTGAAATTGAACGGGGAGATCATCAGTGGAAGGAGAGCATGTTTTTAGTTTAAGAAGCAGGAATTTGATTTATTTAGTAGAAACAGGTTGCAAGGTAAAAGGCTGAGAGAGACAGAGGAGCATAGAGGTTTAGGGGGAGGTGAGGGTGACACAGAAGTGTTGGGATGAGTAGAGTTACCAGTGGGTAGGAGTTTAAAGATGCTGTCTATGAAGTGTTTGTTGAGTAAGTCTGCAGTTTCAGAGGGAGAGTGATAGGGTAAAGGGTTACGGATGGTAGGAGAACTAGTAGTTGATAGTATTCCAGAATTTTTGGGGGTCATTTGGGTGAGAGCTTGGAAATTTTGTGAAATACTGGCGTTTATCCAATATAATATGTTTTTTTACATTCTTTGTTTAAACAAACTTTGGCACACCCGACACATAAGGTGGTAGCAAAATTAAATTGTATGTCTTTTATGTAACAATGTTAAATTTTAAGTCATTTATGTAATATTTTAAAGTAATTTTACAATGTACATTTTCAATGTACATTAGATACCTAGGTTCTGTTAAATACATTTGTATTTATAATATAAGGAATAGGAGAGGGGAAATGATTATTTAATGGAAGTTCATTTTGTTTTGTTTTTTGTCTCCTTTTTGCTGTATTTAAATGGATGAATGGGTTTTAAGTGCATTCTGAAGTCCTAATAGTAATAGGATGAAAGCACTTAATTTCACTTAAATAAACTGATTGTGGTGTTTTTTATTATTTTGTGGCCCTCCAGTGTGTCTTGCAGATACCCCTCCTATAATATGTTAACATTATTGGGGGACTCAGTGATTGCCCCTAGTTTACAATCATCAGTGAACTTAGTAAGCCAAACACTGTCTACTTTAGACTGGACTTCCAAGAAATATATTCCAATTAGTAAAGGGCTCAGAATAGATTCTTGTGGAATGCCACTGGTGATGGGTCTACTGGTAGAGGTGGAGTCACCAACTTTGACAGTATGTGTTCTATTGGTGATCAAATTGGCTACCCATCTAGTGATGTAAGAGTTAAAACCTGGCTGGGAGAGGTTTTCAATAATACCTGAATGAGGGATTGTGTCAAAGGCTTTGGGTAGGTCCAGATAGGCGTTATGCACTGTCTTACCTTCATCCAAGGTGACTTTCTCAAAGAAGTCTACGAGGTTCAATAACATGATCTATGCTTAATGAAGCCAAACTGAGTTTTAAGGTTGCATATGTATTTGATGATAAGGTCCATGATGATCCTTTCCATGGCCTTGCAGATGAGGCTGGTTAAACTTCTGGGTATATAGTTCCCAGGGTCGGTTGATGGACTCCATTATGCAAGGGGATTACTGTTGCTGATTGCCATTAAGCTGGTACAAAGCCAGTTCTTAGGCTATGGTTAATGAGAATGGCAAGTGGGTCAGCTAGGTCCTATTTTAGATTGCTTAGTAAGCAACATGGGATGTTATCTGGTCCCATTCAGGCCATGTTTTTAGCCTTGGAGAGTGCAGCTATGACTTGATCTATAGAGATACTAGGTAGAGAACTGGTGTCATCTATGCTTTGGAGTATGGCTGGTGGGGATAGGGGGGTGAAGTTTGCACCAAGTCTGCCAGCTAGCAGGCTGACAATTTCCTCCAGTATAGTGTGAGTGGTACTATATACTACCAGTTTAGCACATAGCTAGGCACTCCTTTTTAGATTTTGGACATAGTTAAACAATGCCTTATGATTGTCATTGGCTAGGGATGCTATTTTAGCTTCATATTTAACTTTAGAGGACTTTACAAGACTTCTGATTTGCTTGTTCACTCTGTAGAGAAAATTCTACCTCTGCAGAGTAAGTTGCCTGTTGGTCTTGGACATCAGTTTCTTCCTTTTTTTATACAATCTGTTTATACGAAATGTCAACCAAGGTGGCTTGTTTTCTTGGGAGGTCTTGGTTTTAATCTGGTCAGGAACAGCTGAGTCTATACAGTTGCTAATATGACTGTATAGGGCAGTTGTGTACACCTCTACATAGGAGTCATTATTGTCTGTAATTGCAGGGGGTATAAAATGTTTTATACCATCACTTAGTAGGCTGTACTTTGCTATTGAGAAGTTCCTTAGTTGTTTTGATCTTTTGTGGGTGTGGGGACCAATAGTTATTTTGAATGAGACTGATTTATGGTTTGACCTTACCAGGGAGGGCATTGCACAGGGGGCAGTGCAGTGACCACCCACATTGTTGAGTACTACGTCAAGGAAATTAGAGGCCCTTGTGTGGGTGCAGACTATTTGTTCCAGAACATTTGCATTGACAAAGTCCAGGTGTCTCTGGGGGAGCATGTTTGAGCTGGTGTATGTTACCCAGTTGATGGATGGATAATTGAACTATCCCATGACTAAGGTATTGGGCTGTATTGGGAGTGACTCCAGTAAGTCTAGGTAGGCATTGTGCTTTTCTTGGTTCACGGAAGCTAGCAATGATGTGATAGGGTGTTTTACCTACCCATAATTGGTTATGGAGTAGTTCAAGAGAGTCATACTGTTTGACCAATCTACAGATGTACTTGGCTTTAATGGAGATGGATACACCTTCACCTTTGGTTCTTTCACACTCTATCTGAAGTCTGAATGTGTGGAAGGCATTGCAGCCTTGCACAGCTGGGGTGCTCTTTGTGGCCTTGAGCCATGTTTCAGTGACTGCAGAGACAGCATCCTTCTCCAAGGTAAGGAGTGCTTCCTGGGAGGGCAGTTTCATGTTTAGATTCTTAGCATTAAGCAGCAGAACCTTTAGTTTGTCTCCTGTGGATTTTGCTATGTCAGATATTTTGTCATTTTTCTATTGCCTAATAAAGGTTCTATGGAGGAGACAAGCACCTTAGCCAGTATTGGAAAGACTAGGGGAGACAGGTGCACATCACCTCTGGCAAGGCAGTGTGGCCTGTCGATCATGTCTTCCCAGACTGACAAATAATGGATCATCCTGGAATGACAAAAGATGCTAAGCCAATTGTTGAAGTCAATCATTTTTTGTTTATACTGTGGCATCATCCTGGGTGAAGGTAAATTGCTGCTTAGGGCTAGGGTGATACCTGCCTGGGACAACAAATCTGAGAGTTCAGTCATGTTTCTCTTCATATAGTCCAGGGAGGTACATCTCAAATCATTCAACCCAACATGGACTATGACAGAGTCATAACAATACTTGTTGATGAGTGACCTGAGAGCATGCATGATCTGAAGGGTCCTGGCACCTGACAGGCAGTTGACCATGACTGTCCCCCTCTCCAGCCTGCTGAGGGGGACACCTGTGTGTCTCACTATGGAGTCTCCTATGACCAAGACATTAGGCTTTGAGATGTTTTGCCTTAGAGGCTTATTTGGTGAAACACTGATATGCTTGTCATTCTGTGCAGTGGTTTCAATACATATTGAGTTGTGTGCAGGTAAGTTGCCCTTGGGAGGAATATGATCTTTTGGTAGCTTTCTAGTCAGTACCTCCACATATGTAGGTTTATGTGTTGTGTCCTGAACCTGTATGAGAGGTGAAGTGCATGAGCTGACAACCTGTTTAAAGTCTTGTTTTTTTTTTATTTTTGTATTTATTTTTTTTTGTGTGAGAAAATTCTTTCCAGATTGATAGTATAATTACATCTCTCACATACAGTATTTGTTTGTTTCAAGACTAAGTGTTTATCAGTATACATGAGGCAGTTACTACATTGCCTCAGGATGCCCAAGTCAATCAGGCTGGGCAGAGAAATAGTAGGAAAGTGACCATCCATAATGGCAGGTTTATACTGTCGTACTGTTGGAGAGTGGGCAAGTTAGATCAGTTTAGTTCAGCAGGAATAACAGAGGCTTATTCTGTTGACAGTTTAGGGTGAAGAGCTGTGTCAATGTTGCTAAGTACGCAGTTGAGTTGCCTGCAGAGCAACAAAGAAATTGGGAGGTTTCTACGGACAGACTTCTAGGGAAAATTTAAGTTTCCAGATGTCTGTCTATATGCAGGGCAGTGATAACCCTTGTTGTGCGATGCACAGCTATGCACAAATGGATTCTTAAATTCAGATGAAATTCAACAGTTTTAAAGCAAACTGCCATTGGGAAAGCCCCAAACTGAGCCTTTCTCCAGAAATCCCCAACTCAAATGGAACCTGAGCAATACACTTCAGCCACAAGGATGGAGGGAGGCCCTCTTAATGTAAGATGGCTAGTTTAGAGCACAGTGATACCAAACTGTCTAGAATCATCAAATCTGTATCTAGTCTCTGCTATATAAGGCAGTAGTAAAGAATTTCAAAGTGCAGAAAAAATGCAGATACAGTTAGCAAAAATGAAGCAACAATTTAAATAAATGCAGTTAATAAAGTGCAATGCAGGTTTTAAATATATTTATGTTTCAGTTATTTGCAGTGGAAGCCTTGGATTTCAGTTCAGGGGCACTCCAGATTTCTGGCTAAAGTCATCAAATTCTGAGCAGCTCTGGTTAACTGTAGGTTGCCAATGGAAACAGGGGTCTTGAATTATATGTAAATCTTTCCTCAGGGATATTAGATCTATTGGCCACAGTAAGCATGTTATGTTCATTGGTTGCTCATGTAGAGGACGGTTGCATTACGTAGCTATGAAGATAAATTAAAATGTCTTAAATTCTCTATCTCAGTTTTAGATAACTGTATAGTAAAGGTAATTTCAAACTGAAGCTTGTCATGGAATCTTCCATCATTTTTCTTTAAATCTCTACCATGACACAAATGGTACTCTAAACTTTTCTAAGCAAAGCTAGAACATCCACTGAGTGACCTCCCAAACTGGTCATAACAAGGCCAAAATATGCATATCCACAGCTAGTGGTGTTTGGCTTTGTTAGCCTGAAATTGTCCACTAAAATGATGAAACAAGTCACGGGCATTCAGAATTTCCAATTAGCTGAAACACCTGATATTGATAAGGGTCATTTGCATATATCCCTTGTGCCTCTGATACAAGAGGTTTGGGAGGTCACTCAGGGAAGTTCTAGCTTTGTTGGAGTTTTCATTTTGTTTTTACTGATTGTTTTTTCAGTGACCTTCTCACTTATTGTTTTAATATATAAAACTCCAAATATATGAAGATGATAATACTTAATGCTGATAGTAAAATAAGTGAGGTTAATTTGAGTCATGACTGCTATTGAAAATGTTGATATAATTGCAATTTCTGAATCTTAAGTAAAGCTTGATGTGTTTCTGCGTAACTGAATTTTTTACTGAGGATTAAAGCTCTAAGCAGTTAACATCCATCTTCCTGTAATCAAAGGCAGAAGGGTTGATTCTTTCCACCTTCATTTGCCTACTGTGTAGTTATGGGTTTGTCAGCTACATTGACAGTGCTCCATTCTAGAAGAATCCAGCTAAAGCTGGTTAGGATCAAATACAATACACATAAAGAAGCCATTATCATTACACAACCTCATGCAAATGCATGTGACTGAAAATGCTTAATCCACTGACAGGTAAAACTACCCTGCTGGAGGCAGTTATTACCAATGTGCCAGATAGATGTTTAAATGCATGGAAACTAAAGAACTTATTAGGTAACCATTATCCTGAGATTATCATATAAACTTTTAAAATACATAAGACAAATCCTTTCTACATAGCAGGCAAATTGTTCAATTAATTCTATAGCACCTCAATTTAATTGAACCTGAGAAGTAGATAGGGTCCAGTAAAGAAAGAAACACATACAGTAATTGTAATATTATGTGTACACCTCTCAGAGACAACATTTCCTGAACCACAAGTCTCAGATGTACAAGTCACTGATAACTATTTAAGAAATCATTGCTTGTGTTTCTATGCATCCTGTAGTGACTCCTGCATCTTAGACATGTTCTTCTCCCTTCTTCGTGTTTGTGTTATCATGGCATCGCTCTCTCTCTCTCTCTATATATATATATATATATATATGTATATATATATATATATATATATATATATATATATATATATATATATATATATATGTATATAAAGAGTCCTGTCTCACACAGTGAAGCAGGTAGGTTTGTCCCCTACAAAAAAAAAAAAAAAAAAACTTGCATGTCACCCTCCTACTTTGGACACACTAGAAGAGTCTTTGTGGGTTCTGTTCAAACAGGTTTATTATATAAACACACAGCACGATATACGTTTACTGACTTTAACTTAAGTAAATTATATACAAACTACTGCAATCATACATGCTCACTCTCTGGCTGCACTCTCAAAATAGCACTGGGAATAACACTTGTTTGGTATCCATATGTGCAAGTCTTTGATATGTTTCTTGAAGACAGCACATACACTCTGGTCTACATCGTCCCTCTTTGAGAAATAGATCATGCAACATTATGAATCTATATGACATGCAGATAATACAAGTAGTTTTTTGTCATGCAATTATACAAAATTTTATATAAATATATATATATATATATATATATATATATATATATATATAGTTATGTCCATGTTGCTGTGTATTTCACACTGGGCCTGGAAATTTGACCATGCATAAAACTGAGAATTAGCTTTATCAACTGGAGCTGTCTCTACAGAATGTTCAACCTTGGTACTATGTGGAACATCCTCAGGAATGGAAGTGGAGGCTGAAACACAGTCTGGGATGGGAACAATGTTTGGTTCGCTCTGAGATCTACAGTCTTTATCACAGGAACAATGCTGAGATGAAGATTCTGGTACAGGAAGATGTCTACAATTTCTCCTGTATTCCACACCCTCAGATTCTACAAAGGTAGGATCTTGGTTTGGAACATATACCTATAACTTGACCAATTCAGTAAAAACCTTTTGCCATTTGTATCCTCACTATCTGTCCTTCCCTCAACGGACAAAGAAATCTGCTCAATTTATCATAACTGAACTGCTGGATAGAATGCTTTTTGAATAATTGAGCTTTGATGGTTCTGTTGTTCTTAGCTTTAGGCTGCAATAAACTGGAACTAATAGGTAGCATCTTTCTGGTTTGCCTGGATAGACGTCTTTGAGCCAAGTATATCATCATGGGGTATGTTTATGAGATTAAGTAAATTCAAAAAGACATTGGTATTGTCACACTTTGACCTTTCAAATAATTGCTCTGCACTTTGCACTGCATGTTCAGCTAGGCCATTTCACTGTAGATATTCAGGACTGCTAGTAACATGTACAAAGTCCCATTGTCTTGCAAATTTCTTAAAGAAATGACTAATAAATTGAGTACCATTGTCAGAAATAACTTTGTGTGGACTACCATGGACTGAGAAATGACGTTTCAACTTAGTAATAATATTAGTGGATGTTATAATAGGTAAGAAATCAATCTCAAACCAATTCAAATAAGAGCCTACCAATATTAAGTAGTGTTGCTTGTCCAACTCGAAGATATCAGTGTCTACTGTTGACCAAGGTAGTTTAGGAACTTGACTTAGTTGAAGTGGTTCTCTTTGCAAATGTGGTCTAGTACTATTGCATACTGAACAAGAAGAAAGTACTTTATCAATGTCTTTCAGTAATGAAGGCCAAAATGCTAATCCTCTTGCTCTTTTCTTAAGGAATGCAGAATGTGGGTGACCATGATGAAAACTCTGGATATATTCTTGTTGTAACGAAGCATGAACAACAATTTTAGGACCTTTGAAAATAATGCCATCTTCCATCAATATTTCATCTCTGTAAGGAAAATAAGTTTGTACTTCAGGTGGTACACTAGATTGCTTTGATGGCCATCCCACATTAATATAGTGATTGAGCTTTGGTAAAAATTGTATCAGTCTTTTTATGATCTCTCAGCTCATTAAGTCTAGTGCTAGAAAAATTATGCATTGCCATCACATCAGTCAAAATTCTCTGTGTCAAGCTGTTCCATTGTATTTCTGGGTGATCTGGATCAGCCAGCCAAAGTAGTTTGCCTTTCGTATAAACCATTTTGTACTTTTGCAATTTGAGAATCATTCTTTGTAATCCTGCTGGAGCTGAATGCATAGGCTTCTTTAGAATAGTAACTAGAGGTTAGTGGTCAGTTTCTATCTGAATAGCTCGACCATAGATATAATCATGAAACTTTGAACATGCAAATATTGTTGCCAACAGTTCTTTCTCAATTTGAGCATATTGCATTTCAGTTTGGGTAATTGTTCCAAAGGCATAGGCTAATGGCTGCCCTCTTGAAGGATAACTGCACCAAGACCAAATTTTGAAGCATCACAGGAAAGAGTGACTGGTTTATTTACATCATAGTATCGTAATGTAGGTGGGGCAGCTATTTTCTGCTTAAGGTCTTCAAACGCCTTCTGGTGCTGTTCTAAATATGATCATGTAACATTTTTGCATGCCAACTCTCTTAAAGGTGCTATCAGCTTTTTGAAGTCTGTTATAAACTTGCCTAAATAGTTGACCATACCTAGGAAATGCTGTAGAGTTTGAATATTGTCTGGTACTTACATCTTAAGAATAGCTGGTTGATTGATTGGATCTGGTCTCACACCAGCATTGGTAAATACATTACCTACATATGTAACTTCTGGTAGTCTAAATTTGAACTTCAGAGGACTGAGCTTCAAGTTTACTTCATGTGCTCTGTCTAGAACTCTCTTTAGGTTTCTGTCATGCTCTGCTTCACCATTACATCTAACCAATAAATCATCTACTATTATGGCACAAGGATAACACATACCAATTTGCTCCATTGCATGCTGGAAGACTTCACTTGCAGAATTTATTCCAAATGGCATCCTTAGGAATCTGTATCTGCCAAATGTAATACCAAAAGTGGTTAGTAATGAGGATTTGCGATCAAGCATCACTTGCCAAAATGAACTTTTTGCATCCAAGCCAGAAAAAACAGTGGCCTTCGGTATTAGAGCTGCAACCTCTTTGACTGTATGCATTGGATGATGTGGTCTCTTCAATGCTTTGTTCAAATCTCTTGAGTCAATACATATTCTGATTTATACTGAGCCTTTTTTGTGAGCTGCTACCATAGGCAGCACTCATTCAGTTGGTTCTGCAACTGGACAAATTATACCTTGCTGTACCATTTTATCCAGCCGAGCCTTAACTTTATCCTGCATAGCTATGGGAAATCTTATTGCTAGTCTGATTACTGGAGTGACCTCTGGGCCTAACTTCATGGAATACACAACTGGAAGTTTGCCCAACTTGTCATCGAAAACATCAGCATACTCTGAGAAAATGGCTTCAGAAAACTTGGAACTAGGATAAGCACTTATGTGATGAACTTCTTTGGTAAAAGAAAGCAGATTCATTCTCAAACTGTCTTTGAGACCCAATAAAGATTGTAGGTCTTCGAAATACATAGAATAACAAGCTGTAACATTTTTAGCCAAATAACATAAAAGCATCACTAAGCCTTCGGTTTGAATTTCTTCACCTCCATATGCAACAAGTTTCAGATTACTGACCACATTGAGTTGCTCACTAGTTCTCACTTTAACAAATGTGTCTGCTGATATAACATTACACTTGAACCAGCATCTACTTGAAGCTTTGTGGATTTCCCATTGATCTGGACTAAACACTTCACTATTTGCCAGAAAATTCACTGCATCAACTCTTTCACCACTTACTGATACACCATCTACATAAAAAGCAGAATTGCCGTCCACTTGATCAACTTGCTTTTTGGTGTGACCTTTCTTCACAACTGTGTGTTGTTTGCTTGGTTTGCAAAACTTTTGAAAATGATTCCATTTTTACACTTGTGGCATTGTTGATCAAATGCTAAGCATTTCTCTCTTTTAGACTCATGACTGGCACCACAACTGCGACAGTTAACAAGCTGGACTTGGGTTTTGCTAATTCACATTTTACTGCACTGAGCATGCTCTTTTAACTGATTTGGTCTTAGTACTTGCTGGAAAACTAAGTTGTTTCCCTGCTGAACCAGCAGGGTTTGTGGCTGCCATGTGCTTAGACCTATTTCTGTTTGCCACATGTTGCATGCTATCTACACTTGCTCTGGAGCCTACTGAAGCCATGCTGTTGTCACTTGTAAGCATAGTTGTGTGTTCTTCTGTAACTTCATGGATTTGACAAATCTGAATGGTTTTACTCAATGTTAAATAACTATCATGAAGCAAAGTCTTTCTCACAGCAGCACTATTAATACCACACATGAGCCTATATTTTATTAACTCCTCTTTTAAGTTACCAGACTGACATTTTGACTTTCTTTCTCAGGTCAGTTATATAAGCTGCAAAAGTTTCCCCTGGTTTCTGATCTCTTATGTAAATCAAATGACTGCCTAATGAAATATTTGTCTGGAGGTTACACACTTCTCTGAACTTGCACTTCAAGTACTCAGGGTCTTCCCTTGATTCAGCCTGTACAGCAATATGATGGCTTTCACCTTTTCCCTCATATACTACTGGTACATACTCAAATGAATGCTGTCTTTCTATGGCCTCTGACCCAGCTAGGTTTATCAAAATGAATGCCCCAGTGAGTGCATCTTTATCTGAATAAGCTGCTTGTACAAGAAAAATCATACTCTTGCTCAAACATACTCCAATTCTCTGCAATATTCTGTTCAAATGCAAGTGGTAAGGGCTTTCAAAATCTGTCTGCCATATTAACACATACCAGTGAAAGGTTTTGAAAATAAGCACAAATGCATACACATATGCCAGAAATTTATGCCAGTATTTGAAACTTTGCCCAATAGAACAATAAGCCTCTGTATAACTGAACTTTGAGAAAAAAATATCTCAGGTGCTGTAATATTCTTGAAATTACTGTATTGCAAGAAATCACCTCATCAGTGTAAGAAACATTTCAAATAACTGCACAATGCGAATGAACTGAGCTAGAGAAGCTCAGAGTCAGTAACATTTTGAAGTCATTATACTTTGCGAATAAACAGTACACAGCTCACTGAAATTTCCCCAAAATGGTGGTACCTTGCTAGGCAATTCTTTGCAGTGCAAGAGACACTCTGTAATGGTGGCATTTTGTGAATAGACACATCCAGCACAAGAAAATTTTTGAAATGGCTATACTTTGTGCTTCATGAAATAGTTGCACTTTGCACACATACAAACTCTTTGGAATACATGTACAGAAATAAGCATACACTTTACAACTTTGAGATACTTCAAATAACTCTAGTTATGCCCTTGATACAATACAAAGTCATAGTTATGCCAAAACACAGCACTTTGCCAAAAAACATGCAGTTGCCTTGCTTTATTTATGCTTAATGTGCTGATTTTGCCCTTATTATATTTGTTTTGCTCATTTAATCTCTTTTCATACCCAATATACTTTTCTTGTGCTCGTTTTATGCTAAACATGCCCGTTTTGCCTTAAACACACTCATTTTGCTTTTCTGATAATTATTTTATCAAATATCCTCATTTTAAACATTGCCTTAGTTAATACAGCTTTTGTGGCTCCCACTTGTTTAATAATGCGGTCTGTGCCCCTGTAATGCTCGGTTTTATCTTGTTTATTAAATAAGCAGTGTGTGTGCAAATTCTCATTACCTTTGATTCTTTTCTGGCTCTTTTTCATGCTCTTAGTTTACTCTTTAGTTTTCTCTTAGTTTACCTTCACTGCCATCTTTGCACCTCATGGGTCTGAATATCAATCTATGCAATATTGGTTCTGACACCATGTTGCTCTCCTACTTTGGACACAATAGAAGAGTCTTTGTGGGTTCTGTTCAAGCAGCTCTATCATATACAAACACATCACGATAGAAGTTTACTGACTTTAACTTATATACAAACTAACTACTGCAATCATAAATGCTCACTCTCTGGCTGCACTCTCAAAACAGCACTGGGAATAGCACACACCTGGGATTTATATGTGCACGTTCAGTCCTTAATATGCTTCTTAAAGATACAGCATAAACACTCATCTACACTGCAGTTTAATTTTTTTCATTTTTTCTTTGTCCATTTTTTTTTTTTTTTGCTGATGTGACCCCACATCAAATTGCAACTCAGTCATTCATAGTGGAAAAGGGTCCAATAGAAGATCACTTTAGTTAGTGCAATACATGGTTATTTCTGGATATGTTAAGCAGATCTAAAGCCAACTATTGCCTCTATTTGGTAACAATTATCAAAGTAAAACTGAAAGTCAGGGAAAGATTATGAATGCAAAGGAGAAATAACCATGATTTGGTCAGATACTGCAACTTCCTTAACCATACAAGAGGGTATAAGATAGCTACAAAACATGGGATAAGTGATAGGAAGTGACAGTCTTTCCAAAGGTTAAAAAATGCTTTTAAGGGATTAAATCATATTGAAAGCATTAATTTCTTTATTAAGATTAGTTTACAGTTGACATCATTGCAGGGATTGCTTTTTAGTGGAAGCTTTGAACTTACTAAGTTGTCATTTTTATAACAACTTTTATCTGAAATGCCCAGAAAAGATACAATGGTTATGTGGTTAGGATGTCTGCAATGTGTTTGCAGATTTTTTTTAATCATTTTGTCAACCGTTAGTCATTTTTTTTTAGTGTTTCTTGCTGTGACTATATCGTAGACAGCAACACATCTTTAACAGATATGTGGCACTATTTATTTATTTATTTCAGTTTGATGACTGAGGAAGTCCACTGGGCCTAAAAATAACCTGTTTTCAGTGGAGGCCTGGGGAGAAAAGCTCCAGTAACAATGACAAACATATTAGCATATACGCATACAAAACAAAGAAGTTGTACAACTTTGTGCGGCATTCTACAGTAAAAAAAAATCGACATTCTACAATAAAGATAATGAAATCTAGCAACTATACAGCCTAATGGTCATTAACAGTGAATTACAATTGAAATTTTACATTCCACAATAATAGTAATAAAAATCTAGTAAGAGTACAATCTAAGGGTCATTAACAGTGAATTACAATTCAGGACAAGAAATTGTTTGCTCGTTCCCCGCCTTTCCTAGCTAGTGTAGTCCAGATCCCAGGCTTGCTGGTTTCAGGACTTTATTTTCTGTGTTCAGAGCTATCCAGACTTTGCTGTGGTAGAGGGAAGTCCTATTGTTTACCAGTGGGAGTGGTGAGCATTGGACTGCATATCTAACGCTAGAGGAGTGGTTTACAGCTCTGAAATTGTAATTGTATTAGCCATTCTGAGCTAATTTCTATCCCTTTCAAATTTCTGGCTTAAAAACACGTCTGATTGTGCATTTTTCGCATTGTGCATCACTGCGGGGCTATGGTTAAACTATGCCAGGTGCCAGAAAGTCTGCTCTTCAAATTTTCCCTTAGAACTAGCTGGTTTCTCAGTAGTAGCACTAAAATCTGAACCCCTGTGACTACCACTTGCTCTAGAACCTGATGGAAAGCACTAGGAAGCCTTAAACTGATACAAGCACTCAACTCTCCTTGTTAATAAGGAGAAATTAATTGTAGGCACTAAACAGTCTATAATTGCAAAGTACCTTGCAAAGGTAAGGGAAAACAGCTCTTGTACTTTACAAAAAAAGCACCTAAACGGGCATGTCCAAGGGTCAGCTGCCAGTGATTTCTCCTGTCCATCTGGTGAATCTGGGCATACTGGGGCAATGCAGCAACTGCCTCCTGTACACAGACAACTCTCTCCTCCTACCACCCAATACTACAACCTGTGAGAGATGCACTTGCAAAGCCAAACTGGAAGCAAAGCTCTCTCCAGCCAAAATTGTGCTACACAGTCAAGAGGAGAAGATTAACACCTGCACTACACCCCAAGTAACACATAGCCCTACAAAACACACACCATCAATGCCCACACATAGCAACACTAAACCCACATATGCGCAGGCCCTTAACATTAACCTGCCCAAGCAACAAGGACCTCCGAAGCTAAAACGCAAACAAACACCAGTCACAACCAAAGTGACACATAGCTCACAACACCAGTGTGCCACCCAGCAACAGCCCCTAAGGCAAGACAATGTACCCAACACTTTAGTCATAGGTGACTCTATAGTCAGGCACACTGATGTCCCACTCACCAGGCTGAGCAAGGAGAATATTACAGTCATCTGCCTGTCGGGTGCCAGAGTCCACCACATAATGCATGCACTCAAGTCACTCCACAACAAGTACAAAATACGATTCTGTCATTGTCCATACTGGAGTGAATGACTTGAGACATACCTCCCTGGACTACATGAAAAGAGACATGGAAGAGCTCTCGGATCATGTGGTCTAGGCTGGTTTGACCCTAGCCCTGAGTAGCATCCTACCTTTACCTAGAATGATACCACAGTATAAGGACAAAATGATTGACTTCAACAATTGGCTAAGCTTCTGGTGTCATTTAAAGGGGATCCAGTATCTGTCTGCCTGGGATGACATGATTGACAAAGCACAATGCTTTGCCAGAGATGGTCTGCACTTGTCACCCCTGGGATTTAGGTTACTGGCTAAAGCTCTTGCCAACCCTATAGTGCCTTTTTTAGGCAAGGTTCTAAGGACAAAACCACCACCATAACAGATACAAGCATTGAAAATCTGAAGGTAATGCTACTCAATGCTAGCTGTCTAAACTTCAAAATTCACTCTCTCGAGGCACTCCTAAAGATGGAGAACATCGATATCGGTGCAGTAACTGAGACCTGGTTCAAGGCTCCAGAGAGCACCCCATGCAATATCAGGCTACAACTCTTACCACACTTTCCGGCCACCAAACCAAGACCGGAACACTAAAGGTGGAGAAGTGTCCATATTCACAAAGGATATTCACACCTCCAGGCTAGTTGTCCAACACAATGCATTTGAAATTTTCCAGGTGCAACTAACACTAGGTAAGACTGCAATCAAAATTGTAGCTTGCTACAGATCCCCCACAATGCCCCAAGATTCTCACTATGTCTTTCTGACATACTGGAAAATATTAAACTACAACTAAACACCCTAATACTGGATGATTTCAACTGCCCTGCCATTAACCAGGAAAACTACTTGGGTACCAACACCTGTTCCCAACGGTTCTTGGAATTCATAAATTCCAATGCCCTGGATCAACTAATCCATTGTCCCACCAGGGGCTCCAATATCCCAGACCTGGTCATTACCAACATGAGAGATAGATGCTCCACACCAGTGGTCGCTCCCTCATTAGTCAGGTCTGACCATAAGCAAATCACTCTTGACAACCACATCCAACCCTCACCCCCCAGTAAGGAAACCTCCATACAAAAACTTCTCCAAAGTCAACTTCATGCTACTCAAGTCAGAAGTGAAAAACTTCATGACACCCATGCAGACGGGAGCTGAAAGTTCCACTGCTGAATCCTACACTAAGGCACTGTATGAGCAAATCCACTCATGCATGAATTGTGCCATCACAAATAGAACCAAGACACTCTCCTCCAAAAAAAGGAAGCCAATCTGGGGGTCCCCTGCCATAAACAAACTATACAACAGAAGGAAGAAACCGTTGCAAGAAAGAGGAAAATCCAAGGATGCAAAAAACTCCCTTACCAGCCTCAGTAAGAAGCTGAGATCCCTCATAAAATCCTCCAAAGCTAGTTACGATAATAAAATTGCCAAAGATTTCAAAGACAACCACAAGACATTCTATAGTTATATCAAAACTCTAAATGGCAATGCTCAGATCTGCTCTGAGCTATAACAGAATGGCATTAAATATACTGATCCCAAGGATATTGCCAATATCCTGGCAGATCGATTTAGTGCCAACTTCACCCCCCCTCTCACCCCCTAAAGGGCCCATCTCAATACCAAAAGATTGCCAAATTCCAGTAATCATGGCCACACAGGTAGAAACTGCACTCTCCAAAGCTAAGAATACAGCATCCTTGAAACCAGATGACATCCTGGGCTGTGTACTACATGAACTACAAAATGAACAAGCACCTCACCTCAGTGTCATGTTTAATCATAGCCTCACTTCAGGCTTCGTGGTTTCTGAGTGGTGCATAGCTACAGTTATCCCACTCCACAAGGGGGGATCCACCTTGGATCCCAGGAACTACCATTCCATCAGACTGACAAGCCTGATCTGCAAGGACATGGGACACATTATCACGGAACTTATAAACAAATACATTGGCAACCTTCAAACACTGGACCCCACCCAGTTTGGGTTCATGAAGGGACAGTCTTGCTTGCTGAACCTGATTGACTTCTTTGAATCAGTCTCCAAAGCTGTGGACGAGGGTAAGGCGGTCCACACAGCCTATCTGGACCTTGCCAAGGCCTTCGACACCATTCCCCACTCTGGAATCATAGATAAACTTACTAAGCTGGGCATAAATCCCTACATCACTCGAAGGGTTGCCAACTGGCTTACTGACAGAACCCAGACTGTAAAATTAGCCGACTCTAAATCCAGCTCCAGACAAGTGACAAGTGGAGTACCTCAGGGTTCAGTCCTGGGTCCACTCTTGTTTAGCATCTACTTTGCTGAAGTACTGGCCAACACAAAGGGACTCTGGCTAACAAAGTTCGCAGATACCTGCAAACTGGGAGCCATTATTGAATCCCCAAATGATGTGGATATTCTACAAAAGGGCCTTACAGAAACAAATGCTTGGTGTCAGATCCATGGGCACAAGCTTAATGCCAAGAAGTGTAGAGTTATCCCTTTTGGGAAAAACCATGTACCCATGAATTACCACATAGGTGGCAGTACACTAAACACTGAAAGTGTGATGAGAGAATTAGGGACACAGGTGGACACCTTCACCTTCAATAACCACATCGCCACAACAGTCAGGAAATGCTTCTATGTAGCACACCTCATCACTAAGGGCTTTTCATCCAGAAAAAAGGAGGTCATTGTCCCACTGTACTCATCCCTCATTAGACCCATTATAGAGTACAACGGCCCATTTGGTATGTACCTCACAAGACATCTGCAACAGCTGGAAAGACCACAGAAATAACTCACTAAAAGAATCACAGGCTTAAAGCAGATGCCCTATGCTGACCATCTAAAAAAACACCAGCTATACTCTGTGGCATATCGTCTACTCAGAGGCGATCCCTGCTTAACATACAAGGCCATGTCAAACCCTGAGCTGTTGAACATGCTCCACTTAAAGAAAACTCAATCCCTCAGAGCCGCACACTCCAGGGATCTAAACCTTGTCATTGTAATGAATAAAACATGCTGGAAGGATAGGTTCCTGACCCAGAGACTCCCCATACTCTGGAACAGACTGCCCATACATGCCAAGCAGAGCACCTCATTAGCCCTCTTCATAAGGAACCTTGACGATTGGATGGGAGATAGGAAATACACCCCGGAGATCATGTCAGTCGTCCTGCTAGACAGGGGTCCAGGGAAGTAAATTTTGTGGGAAGAAATATCCAGGGAAATGTTATGGCTAGGCTTGTATAGGCCCTAGGGCTGATAGCCTAGTACCAACCTATGAACCTATAAGCAAGATATTTACAAAATTTGGAGATTAAGGAGGAGTAGGAAGGCAAATGATGTGAGTGCAGAGATGATGCATTGAGTTAGAAGATGGGTTTTGATATAGGAAGGTCCTATGTGGGGAAGGAGCAAGGGCATTCCCACTTTGAAGATAGGTAGGAATGGAGAAGGGATTTTAGTTTAGAGTGGGTATGAGTATTTCTAAATGAGGGCAGAAGAGAGTTCCATAATTTAGCTAAGGAGCAGGATAGCAGAGAGTGTCTAGGTGGCCTTAAAGGTTTGTAGCTTTTGAGCAGGTTCTGATTAACTGACCTTAAAGTGAGTGATTAGGAATATAGGGGGTTAAGGTGGTGGAGACAGAGGGACAGTAGGATGGGTTAAATATGAGCTTATGGGCAGTGGGGAGTTTAAGGTTTATGGGTCTAAGGCTTTATAAACATTTTTAATGAATCTGAAGAGATTTTAGTCTCTTCATGAATAACCATGCTTCCCCAACATCTGATAGGATTAATGTAAAGGACTATTGTATTTGCTTTATTTTTTTTCTGTTTTACATCAATTTGAAATATTGACCATATACATATGCCATTGAGCTGCAACTATTAAATGATGTTGTGAAAGTCCTGCTATATTGGAAATGCAGTCCTGATAATGACATTTTTAGTGAGGTGCTTCAAGAGCAAACCATCACTAATGACAAGAAATTAAGTCCATTTTATTTAGAACATCATGGTATTTTTTAGCTTCTACTCAAAATGGTAATAGGCTGAAATATACTGGATGTTACTAACAAAGCTGAGTTCAGTGAAACAGTAAAATGATTTAGTGCATTCATAGATAAAAAAAATACAACATCTTTAAAGCAATGTTGAACCTCTATGGCCCTAAAGTTCCTCAGATGAAATAACAATTTGCAGTAAGAATCTAACAGCTAAATCAAGCTTCCCTTGATACATCTAGCATGCAGACATTTATTATACTTTCAAGAGGACATAAGCACTGTGTGTTTTGGCTAATGAGACTTAAATTTGGCTAAGAAAGTTACATAATGATGCTCCGGCAGGAAAAAAATCAAATTCCTATCTTTTCTGTTGCAATAACCAAGGTTAGGTTAGAGCTTTGGAGAAAGTATTTAGAAAATACTTATGTCAGCTATTTTGAACTTAAGATAGAAATGAGTGTACATTTATGAATGGTTCATAAGCAGATACAAAATAAATGCAGAAATGAGAGTAATCTAATAGATGCACTATAAAATATGAAACCAGTATCAATTAGCTATGTATTTGAAACTATGATAATGCTATTGATTAAAGTATAAGACATCGATAGCTAAATATTATACATTATGTCATTGACAAAAATAACCTTGCTAAAATGCAGCTGCCTCTGGCATGCTAATGCCTCTCCTTATACCATATAAAAGATAACTGTCAAATTACAGCATTCTCTGAATAACTAATAAAACACAAATTCAAAATAAATTTAACATATGATTACTCCTGTTTAAGTTATTTGTATAACATGACCAAGAAATCATACTGCATGATACATGTGCAACTAAGAGCACAGTATCACAAGTGCAATTTATAAACCAAAGAAAATGTATCTTGCACCTTTTTGATTTACAAGATAAGAGAAGATTTCCCATGCATCAGTGAACATAACTTTCTCTCAACACCTACATATTCAGAGGCTTGTGTTGGTCTAGTGGTGGTGACACTGGCATGGTATACTTGAGGTCTTAGACTCAAGTTCCAGATATGAATTAATATTATCTATTCACTTCTGTAATCCTGACAGTGTCAGAGCAGAAGACTTTCTTTATTTGTGTGTTTGGAGACTGAACGCCATCACCATACTGTGGGTTTCCTAGTTGGAAAGATAAGATTGTAAAGGGAAAAGTTAACAACTTTCTAGCGATCGTGACATTGCTACAATATGTTAGAGGCCTTTGCTTCAAGTCTCAAATGAGATTTAATATTATCTTTTCACTTCAGATATCAGTGCAAGAACTTTCTCTATATTTGTGTGTATGTCTTATTTTTTGGAATTCCAATGTAGCCTTAGTATTTTATCCTTTTTATCCTGTTTGGAGTTTTTTTTTTTTCTTTTTGACATTACATTCCTTTCTGTTGTTCTCTAAACAGATCATTGGTAGTCAGTAGGCATGTAATCAAAGAGGCCATTAAGGAGCCAAGCCCAAATATGTTGCTGCCCCAAAGCATTGTCTGTTTAAATTGCTTTGCCAATGTCACACAGTAAGCCAATGAAAACTCTGACAATGTAACCTTCTAGTACAGGAGGGCTGAAGTTTATACCAGACATGGAAAGGTACCATGCTCAGGTTTTAAGTTAAAAAAGAAACCAAAAAATATTTTTTTATTTTCTTTTAAAATGTAGTAAACTGCTTGCTAAATATATAGCAAGTATTTGCTACAGTTTAGACCAGTGCTCAAGTTTTATGTAAAAAAAAAGAAACCAACAAAATGTATTTTAAACTATCAAACTGTTTGCTTCGATTTAGAACTCACATGGTATCTTACAGAGCTCAGATTTTAATGAAAATGCGGTAAAGGCTTTTAAAGCCTGTATGCACTACACTTTGTACTGAAGACAGTTGCCCCCTTCACCCCACCTTTGCTACACTAATTCCTTTGGGTTTATTCAGAAACTGTACTGCTTATGTAAAGTGCTTAGTAATCTGACTTTTTTTTAACTTTGTTTCAAAAACAAAACAGAAAAGCCAGGAGCAGATAAATCACTTTACACCCTTTTATTCACCAAACGTTAAGCGCTTTTGTCCTTATCATCAGAACAATGTATCCAATAAATTAGCTATTTTATATAGTATTAAATAAATCCCATGAACTGAGTAATTAAAAAAAAAACTGAGAGTAAAATTCCTTACTATATAATACAACAATGAAGCAATGAACCATATTGCTATAAAAGATATACAAATAAAAATGTGACTAAACTCTACAAACTGCCTATGTTTAAAAAGCATAAATGAAAAACATAACAAGATTAGGTAAACAGCTTTAAATAGACAAAAAATGTAGTCTTCAACCTATACAACCAAGTATTAAATTTTCCAAATGAAAACAAGGCAGATCTTAAAGACAGAAAACTGCCTTCAGATGCAAAACACTACCAACAGAGACCATATATATCATTCAAGCCAGGGTATACCATGGCATTTGTTTTGACTTGCCAATTCAATTCTTTTAATTCCAAAAAATCATTAAATAGTCCACTCTCAGATTCCCTATTAATATTGTCAATGGCATAGAACATGAAGATGTGAGTATCACACATAGCAATATGCTTAAACAAGGCATCATATTCAGCACATTTCTTAATGTCATATAGGTGCCTGTGTCTACTTTCTTTGAATGAATTTACAGTTCACTGAATGTCACATAACCAAGCACACTCACCTAAAGGTTCAGAATTATGAAAGTGCAGTTTAGCAAAGTACAAATCTCCAAAATAAAAATCAATCAACATGTAATAAGAAAAACACACACATTCTCCAACATTTTTGCAGTGGGGGAAAGCCCCCCTACACCTCCCATGTGGGGGTTTGCACCCACCACACCCCCTGCACATTATATATACCAACTCCGAGACCACACTAAGTGATAGCAAGGGTAGATTTTCCTGTGCTAAATCAATCAACATGTAATAAGAAAAACACACACATTCTCCAACATTTTTGCAGCGGGAGAAAGCCCCCCTACACCTCCCATGTGGGGGTTTGCACCCACCACACCCCCTGCACATTATATATACCAACTCCGAGACCACACTAAGTGATAGCAAGGGTAGATTTTCCTGTGCTTACTGTAGTGCGACCTCCATTTGAAACCTACAAGCAGAGTAAAACTAACATACCATAAGCTGAAGACTGCAGACACTACTAGCACATCCATCATGTGACATTCGGTGAACTGTAAATTTCTTCAAAGAAAGTAGACACAGGTGCCTATATATTCTAGCTGTAAATGTGTGGGTGTTCTTACCAATATAAAAACATATACAGTTTTGACACTGGACCACATATACTATCCCTGAGCTTGAACAATTATACTTTTGATGCAATTTTATTCCACCATATCCTTGAAAGTAAAAATTACATCCTTCCAAAATATACAGGCATTGCTTGCATTGTCCACATTTTCCCATTTTCCCATTATCTACTGGAGGATGCATCCTTTCTAATAAGGATTTGAAGCAAATATTCTTGCTATATACAATTCTGGGTGCAGGACCAGCAATATTAATGTACTGTTGGTTAATAGAAAAATGCTCCAGTTCTTTTGTGTGGAGCTTTCTATATAAAAAAAATCTGTGTTAAAAGAAAGAATGCAGGCCCTAGTGTAATCCACCTGTGTCTTAATAGAGGCGCATAAAGCGTTATTGGTCTGATCCTGCTTCCCCTTTCCCAATAAGGTACCAAAATGATCTACTTCTCATTTATTTTTCATATCTTTAAAAATGCTCTTTTAGAAAATTGCAAGCAGAACCCCAAGTCTCAAACATCTGCCTGAATTTCAAACTTTCTTGTTGAAATCTGTTGTACTCAGATACCATTCAGGATAATCTCAAACACAGGCCCTTAATTAGATATAATTTTTGATGGATGGGGTGCCAGCTGCTAAAATGCAAAAGAGAATTTGAATAGGTAGGTTTTCTAAACATCGTGGATTCAAAGGCATTTTTATTATGATTTTTAAAAATCATAGTATCAAGATAGTTTATTTGATTATAAGAATAGCTACTGGTAAATTTAAAAAAATCTGTGGTGGTGTGAAGGAATAGAAAAAAAAAAATCATTTAATCAATCCACTGAATCCATCCAAAAAATTACAGTGTTGTGTCTTTCGGCTTTTCCCGGTTAGGGGTCACCACAGCGGAACTCCGGTTCGTTAATGATTGGCAGTAAATTTTTACGTGGCGAGTTGCCAGCCCTGATGCACAACCTTCAATGAAGGTATGCCCATTCATGCATGTCTCCACACAGAAGATGCTTTAGCTGAGAATCAAACAGGGCAACGTTTTACTGTGAGGTGAGAATGCTACTGCAGCACCACCACCTCCAAAAAATTACAATATCATCTAAAAATGCCTGTAAAGGGACCAATAACTCTTATCCTCAGAATTGTCCTCCCAATAAGCCAATACCAAGTTGGCAAAAATGGGGGCACACACTATCTTCATTGCAATACCACAACTCTGTCCGAATAGTTGCCCTCAAATGTGACAGAATTGCTGTCCAGGTCTAATTCCATTAATATTCTGAGGGCCTTTACCTTAGAATGTTCTAAATTGTAATAAATTCTTGATGTTGATGGTAACAAACATTAGATGGTCTAAACGTAATTCATCTTGAACCCTAGAAAAAAACTCCCATGCGTCCTTATATAAATGGTGGATATTCCCTATTACACCCTTTAAATGCTGGTCAATGTAACGGGCTATATTGGAAGTCTTGGAAGATTTAGCATCAACAATGGGATGAAGTGGAGGATCTGCCAAATTCTTCTGGATTTTCAGAATACCAAATATAGATAGAGTCCTGGGGTGTTGGACTTCCAGAAACTCAAAATCATTAGTGGTTATTAGGTCATTAACTAATAAATCATCTAATATTAAATCAAGGTTCTGACAAAGTGACATTCATTTGGTTTATAGAAACCTCCTCATAGTTGCCACTATAAAGTATCAAAAACATTTTGTTAATGTAATCATTCCTGTTCATAACTACCAAGCACCACCTTTGTCAGGTTTCATAAGCCTTACCTGTGAATTCCTAATAATTTCCTTCAGTAATTTCCACTCACTGGAACAAAATGTAGAAGGGAAAAACTTGTTAGAATTATTGTGAATAATTCTCCTAATATCATATTCACAATTGCTTTCAAAAATGGAATCCATAGGGTGGTTAAAGGTGCTAGGCCTTCTACAAATCTGCTGGGCTGGGGGAAGATTAGAATTGTCATTTTAAAAATAAAAACTCAAATTCAACTTTCTAGTAAAGAGTTGTAAATCCACCAACACATCTTCTACCCTAACCCTTCTAGTATGTATGTATGAAGGTGAGGCCCTTTTCTAATAACTCAGCCCAAGAAGTATTAACAAGGGTCTTAGTATAGTTACACAATTTAAAATCACATTTTGTGTTAGTTAAGCTCTGCATCTGTTCTTTCCTCTCACCCTTTGATCTCTTGTTTCCTGGTTGCTGTTGTTCCTCCCATTCACCTGACCTCCAGTCCTCTGCATCTGGTTTTCCAGGTGTTTGGACCTCAAGAATGGGGGAAATCCTAAAGGGTTAGATTTGACATGCAAATCTGATGTATTCCCAACACATGGTACAACTTCTCCATCCCCCAAAAGGTTCACATCAGTATTCTCCCTTAAAATGGCTGATGAACAATGTTCACAATCTACATGCCCATTACCAACATTTGGTGGGCAGGGTATGCTTTTCCTAAATTATATTAATTTTTGTCCCTTGCCAACTTTCTAGCCTTCTTATGTTTTATGTCATAAATAATTTGATCAATCTTAGTAAAAACAGATTCATAATCAATTTTCTTTACTTCAAGTACTAAGTGAGAGTTCATGGATATGTCTAATTTTGGAATAACATCTAATAAGACCTGCTAGAGTATAAGCAACTATGAAACTCCGCAAAAAAACTAATAATTAAAGACTGCAAAGCCCACTACTCCAAACTCCAGTCCTTGCACTCAACAACTCCTAAAAAAGTCTGTGGCTCCATCTCATCCATGCTGCATCCTGGCAACAAAGAAAACCCCTGCCCAGACCCCAACCTCTCCAACCTAGAAACAGCCAGGCAGTTCAACTCATTCTTCATAGACTGCATAGCTAAACTATCAGCCTCTTTCCCACCCCGGTCCTCCACCACCAATCCCTCCTGCCCCATTCACCACCCCAATCATCAACTTTCCTCCACATCCTTCTGCCTCAAGCCCATCCCCATAAGCACTATAAAAAGACTTCTCCTCAAGCTCAAACCCTGTCGCAATGCACACGGCAACCTTCAACCCACCTTCCTCAAACAATCTGCAGACAGCATTGCCTATCCTATCTCTATTCTTATAAACAGATCCATACAAGAATCATATGTCCCTTCTATCTGGTGCCATGGTTACTTCATCCCATTCCACAAAGGTGGCAGAAATACTGATACCACAAACTTCAGGCCTAGTGTCTCTCCCCTCTTTCTAAAATACTAGAGAAAACAATACAAGCACAACTCAAGGCACACCTAACACTAAACAGTCTCCTCTCCCCTACCCAACATGGCTTCTGCCCTGGCCACAGTACCATGACTGACCTTCTTTCCTTTCTTGAAACCATAAACCTCGAATGTGACTCAGGCAAGTTTGTATCCACACTATTCCTAGATCTGTCAAAGGCCTTTAACATCATCTATCACACCCTACTTATATCTCAACTCTCCACCCTACACCTCTCTACCAACACCATCGCCTGGTTTTCCAGGTAGTGGTCCAGCCACCAACAAGCTGTCCAATGGAAAACTTCTCCCTTCCTTCCCACACCCACAGGTGTCCCACAAGGTTCTGTTCTTGCCCTCTTCTCTTCAACCTATTCATTAACAACTTTCACCAATCTATCCCAGACTCATCTACCATCCAATATGCTGATGACTCAACAATCATCTGCTCAGCCTTCTCCCCCTCTGAGCTCCTAGCAATAACCCAACTAGCCTTCTCCAAAATAGAAAAGTGGATGCAGTCCATCTGACACTAAATGCAAATAAAACCAAAACTCCATTGACAAATCCACATTCACCATACAGAGCCAAAATAAACCCCTCCTTGAAATCGTTCCCAGCACCAAGCTTCATGGCATCATTATTGATGAAGAACTAAAATTCGACACCCACATCCGCTCCGCAATCAAAAAAATAAAACACAAAATGTTAGGTCTCGTCTACAGGTGCAACCACTTCCTAAGCCCCTCTACCCATCAAACTCTTGCATCCAACTTTATACTCTCCTTCCTTATGTATGATGTCCCTCTTTTCACGAATCTCCATCTTGGTCTTTGGTCCAAACTTAAATCTGCTACCACAAGATCTCCAAATCTGCAACCAATTCAAAAAACTCATCCCACCACTGCCATTCCCTCCTCACCCTCAGCTGGCTTGAACTACCCAACTACCTCAGTTAACTACAACTCACCATTGCCCACAACCTCATATTTAAACCTGCCAACTGCCCAGCTCTTGCTACTTCCTTAAAACCTTACATTCCCAACTGCTCACTCAGATCCAAAAACCAAAATCTCCTTCAAGTCCCCAAACCTGCATGACCTCCTGGCCATCTACTGCTGCCTCACTCCTTAGCTAAACAGTGGAACTCTCTCTCCACAGACCTACGCAACCTACCTAACCATATAAATTTCAAATCTCAGCTACTCTATCATCTTTCTTCCAAATGGGAATACCCTTGCCATGCTCCAACTTAAACCCACCCTCATTCCACTTTGCACTGACTCATACAACTACCTCTACTATTACGTCATCCAACCCAAAACCATCCCTCCCCTACCAAAAACAAATTTTCTCTCTAATCTCTATTGTACTATAGTCTCCAATCTCAATTATACTATTAGCCTCTCCATGCATACTATTTTCCTAACCTACTAATGGCTAGTAGCTATATATTTTGAAAAGTTAAACCTACAATTTAGTTTATAACAAAAATATTCACTTTATGTAAATGTTGAAATTTCTGTACTGAATTATGTCTTTTCATTTTTGTAAGATTGTGACAAGTCAATTGCAAATATAATGGAGCTTATCTGTAAATATTTATTTAGCTGTATGAACTATGCCATTTTGTAACATGTGAAATCTAACTTGCAATTATTGTGGAGCTTTACTCCCCGGGCCTTCACTGAAAACAGGCTCTTCTTGGCCCAGTGCACTTCCCCGATCATCAAACTTAAATAAAATAAAATAATAAATAAATAATAACACCTCCATTTTTTTAATGTTGTCCTTAATTAAAACCCCTATTAACTCACAACCATGTTTATTAAATAATTGTACCAGTTCATGATGTAGAAAGGAATCCCTCACTAACCCTATAGGATATTTCAACTCGTTGATATTTAAGCAAATAATCTTGAAATTATTTTATTTGTTGATTAGCCATTCCATATGTATTTCCACCATTTTCTTGTCCAAAACACCATTCAAAAAAAGAATTTAGCCACTCTTGCAGTGAACTTTTTCCATGTTTGTTCTTATTGGAATGGATCATCCCGCTGGCTCCCGGTGAAAATATGTAGTCACTGGCTTTGGTACTGTCATTGACATAGAAACTCTGCAGTCGTTGAGCAAGAATAATGCTGGAAAAATCTCTTCTTCATTGTTGTTTGTAATAAATGAATACTGGCTCTCGAAAAAGGTCTTGAAATGTGACATTCCTGTTGGTTATGCTGTTGAAGAAGTAAAGTGAAATTGCTGATGGAAGAGGTTAATTCATCATACATTGGGAGTGGGGGATTGTCTGCTCGATCTCTCATCTCAGATGTCATGGTGATAATGTTAAAATGAATCACACCTCAAAATCACTGTAAAATAAAACTAAGAACAAAAAAAGCAAGAGTAAGTAAATCACTTTACACCCTTTTATTTACCAAATGTTAAGCGCTTTTGTCCTTGTGCTTGGACTTCATCAGAACAATGTAGCCAATAAATCAACTGTTTTATATAGCATTAAAAAAATCACATGACCTGAGTAATTAAACAACTAATAAATAGTAAAATTCCTTACTATTCAATACTATAAAGCTAATACCATAATGCTATAAGATATATACAAATAAATATGTGGCTAAACTCTACAAATTGCGTATGTTTAAAAAGTGGAAATGGAAACATAACCATAATATGCCATTGACCATATTAATAGGGAAATTGGGAGTGGACCATTTAATGATTTTTTGGAATTAAAAAAACTAAAATGGCAACTCAAAACAAATACAGTTTACCCTGGCTTGAATGATATGGTCTCTACTGGCAGTATTTTCTGTCTGAAGGCAGCTTTCTGTCTAAAAGATCTACCTTGTTTTCATTTGGAAAATGTAATACTTTGGCCATATACAGGTAGAACAATATATTTGTTGTGCATTTAACGTTGTTTACCTGATCTTGCTATGTTTTCTAGGGGAGGTGCTGACACAATTAGGGAGGGAGAACACAACAGAGAATGAGACATCACTCTAACAAAAGGAAGACAATGGTGATGAGGGGGACTGGATAACAAACATTAGTAGTCATAGACACAAAAGGGAGGCTAACATCAAGATGGAGTTGTACAGCTGCTGTTCCTGCCAGCTTTGACATAACAGGAGTTTACTTGACACCCTGATCTTCATCAACCCTTTGGCCTTGGTTCAGACTGAGGAGCCAGTCTAGGTCATGGAGTTACAGGAGTTTTTCCTGGGTGACTAATGTGTGCATCTATCCTCTGGTCAGTAAGCTCCACCATGATGTCTGTGAGTTGCTGGTGAGTCTAGAGCTTGCACTTCTGCTTGTACTACTACAAACAATTATTACACCTCAACCATCCAGTATAGAGCTGGCTGGTGTGCCTGCTGTAGTTGCTGTAACAGGTATGCAAGTAACTTTGGCAGCCTGTCACTCAGATATTCTGTTTCTTTCTGGTGGTGGTAGTGGTGTTACCATTACTACCTGTTTAGGACTAACTGGAATTGCACTAGGATGAGTGCAAGGTTAGATGCTGCTGGATATAATTGTAACTTGTATGGACAGAAATAGAATAATAGGCAAAATAAAGTTGTGTAATACTAAGGATAGCAAGAAAGAGGGTGTGGAGAGAAAAGAACCAAAATAATGAAAAAAATGCAGCACATATCAATCTATCTATTTATCTGTCTTAACTATGACAACATTACAAGTACTCCTCTCGAAAGGACAACAAACACCAAATTACCAATAATGGCACATTACACAACCATGTGTCTGCAAGTGGTTAGTCATAAGCATAATGCTGTGCAGATATAAATATGGACTCTGGCCAGTTATTGCAAGTTGGAAACTGAAAATTCAAAAACAGTAATAATTTGAGCCTTCATTTGTAGAATCACTGTATCTAGTTCTTTGAATCTGTTGGGTATAGGTTAGTACTAAGCTAACTGCCCTTTTGAGCCATTTTAAGCTTAGCCAATTATCCCTTGTGAGGCTCATACCCTGCACCTTGTGTTTATAAGGCAAATACCTTAACCATTAGGCCACCCTCCTCATTGCCCTTTGGAAGAATTTCTAGAGTAGCTATGTAAACATCTGCAGCAGATAAGTCTTACACTAATTGTTTAGAAGTACTGAATCTCAGCTTCTTCAATGCAAGTGCTACTTCTTCTGCTTCCCTTCTTAAACTATGTATACTGTTAGCTGATGTGCTACTTAACCACATAACGATCTCATGCTTTTATGGTTTTTTTAACAGATGGAATGAAAACATAGTGCAAGGGTAAAGCAATTGTTATGCTAAAGAATTGTTAAGCCTAATGGCAAACACACCTATCTGCAAATGCTCAGAGCACATGTGAACACATTCAGGCTGGCATTGTACTAACACTTTCTACAAAATTATTTGCTGTTCTACATTATATACATATACCATGTCTCATGTCACTTTGGGGATTGGGAGGCTGCCATAGCAATGGGGACATTTGCTCAATAACTTTATGTGACTGACATTAGGAAAACTGGATTGACAAATGTGACTGTTAGATACACCATCAGCATGGTATAGTGACAAAGGCATCAACACTGCATCAATGGGCCCAGACAATATTCCAGGATGCCTTCTAAACAGCATGAAAAATAACCTATCAGGGCCTCTGGAACTACAATTTAACTGTGGTCTCATGAATGCAGAACAGCAGCAGTCATCTCTCTACACAAAGGTGGAACATCTACAGGCCCTGGAAACTACAGACCCATATGTCTCACTAGTCATATATGTAAAGCCATGGAAAGAATTATCATGGAAATGATCAATAGAGATACAGTAAACTTCCAGACACTGGACCCAATCCAGTTTGGTTTCGTCAAGGGCAGATCATGCCTACTCAACCTGGTGGACTTCTTTGAGAAAGTAACCAAAGCAATGGATGAGGGAAAAATGGTTCACACTGCCTAACTTGACCTGGCCAAGGCACTTGACACAATACCCCACTCAGGCATTGTTGACAAACTCAAGAGGTTAAATACCAACTCGTATGTCATCTGGTGGATAGCCAGGTGACTCACAGACAGGACCCAGGAATTGGGGTATCCACCTCTACAAAGAGGCCAATCACAAGTGGAGTCCCTCAGGGTTCAGACCATGGACAGCTCCTTTTTGGCATTTACTTCTCTGAAGTCAAGGGCAATGTCAGTAGTCTCTGGCTGACTAAATTAGCAGACAATTACAAATTAGGATCTGTCATTAAATCCCACACTGACTCAAATGTTCTCCAGGAGGGGCTGACACAGATAACTGATGTCAGAGCTTTGAACTAAAACTAAATGCCAAGAAATGCATAATAGTATCCTTTGGGAAGTCATTCATCCCTAGTAACTATGATATTGACAACACACCCCTTAGAGTTGACCCAGTAGGCAGGGGCTTAGAGACCCACAGAGACAGTAATCTAGCATTTGGCCATCATGTGTCTACAGTACTGAGGAACTCATTCTATGTTGGGTAATTTATAAACAAAGGTATGGCATTGAAGTCCAAGGAAGTCATTGTTCCAGTGTATCCGGCATTCATCAAACCTGTCATTGAGTACTCTGTTCCCTTTAGTATGTACCTAACCAGGCATATCCAACAATTGGAATGTCCATAGAGGTTTCTCACTAAAAGAATACAGGGCATAAGTAAAATGTCCTATGCAGAATGCCTAAATACCCTATCTCTGTATTCTGTCTCGTACAGGCTGTTGAGGGGAGATCTATGCCTGACATACAGAGTATTGCCAGACCCCACTCTGATGGACCTCCTAAATATCCACAAAACAAACAGTACCACAATTACCTATTCTAAAGAATTAAACCTTGCCTGTGATATAAATAGGACCTGCTGAGACAGGTATGTATCCCATATACTAACCTGTGCATGGAACAGGCTCCCCATCCATGAGAAGAAGAGTTCCTCCATAACCCAATTTATGTGTAGCTTGGACAATTGGTTGGGGAACAGGAAATTCATCCCTGGTTTTGCACCTATGTCACTAATGGACACAGACAACCTGTAAATGGTTCATCTTCCAGGCCCCTGCTTGTAAATGTTTCATCTCCCAAACCCTTGCTTACATTTATCAAGTTTAGGGGATTAGTTGGTTAGCATTAATCAGTTAAATACTGATTACTATATGATAAGAACTCAGTGTATGGATTTGTTTATTGAGGGGAGAATATCTATTGATGAATTTAATTATTTGAACATTTTTTCCCCTTTGCCACCCATTATTTTCGGTGTTCCGAAAATTCACAAGGATGTTTCTTATCCCCCCCTCTAAACTATTATTGATGGCAGTGATTCTATAACAAGTGCATATGCAAGCTTTTTGGATCAAAATCTGAAACATTTGGCAGAGAAAAAAAAGTGAACATTTGCCTAGACTCCTGGCAATTTTTAGAATAAATAAATGGATTAGTGTTTGATGGCAATCATATTTTCTTCACTATTAATCTTCGGGGCCTTCATTCAGTTACTCCACATAAGACTGGCATATCTTGGTTTTCTGAGTATTTATTTAGGAGTGGTATTACCCAAGATAAGATCAACACTTATGTTGAACTCCTGGAGATTGTGCTTCAGAATGATTTTCTTGTCTTTGATGGGACATTTTATTTATAGAGAGAAGGGGCAGCCATGGGTTCTCGCTGTGGTTCATTTTTCATTATACCATGACCCCCCATTAATATTCCAAAATGTGCACGCTGATTGGCCAGCATGCACATTGTAAATCGACTTATACTAATGGAAAAAGGTCCGGTCGCCCGGACTTTTTCCATTAGTATAAGTCTTTTTTTAAAACACTGTCTCGCTATGTTAAAAGAGTTTAACATAGCGACACAGGTTTAAAAAAAGCAACGGAGATCTCCGTTGCTTTTTTAAAAGCTGTCTCGCTGTGTTAAACTCCTTTAACATAGTGACACAGTGTGTAAAAAGCAACGGAGATCTTGCTTTCTCCGTTGCTTTTTTTTTAAACCTGTCTCGCTGTGTTAAATGGGTTTAACATAGCGAGACAGCTTTAAAATAAGCAACGGAGATCTCCTCCGTTGCTTATTTTAAAGCTGTCTCGCTATGTTAAACCCATTTAACATAGCGAGACAGGTTTAAAAAAAAAGCAACGGAGAAAGCAAGATGTCCATTGCTTTTTACTGTTTCGCTATGTTAAATGGGTTTAACATAGCGAGACAGCTTTAAAATAAGCAATGGACATCTCCGTTGCTTATTTTAAAGCTGTCTTGCTATGTTAAACCCATTTAACATAGCAAAACAGTAAAAAAGCAATGGAGATCTTGCTTTCTCCGTTGCTTTTGGCCACGGCTCTGATGTACTGTGTAGGCATGCGCAGTACATCAGAACTGCCACAGATGCCAGACAGCTGCAGAAGGGCAGCAAAGAGGCATTATACAATGCCATTTATTAAGAAAAGTAATTGTTTCTTTTCTTAAATAATGTCATAGTATAATAGCAATAACCCACGCCTGGGTGTGGGTAATGCGGGATTTACCCACGGTTGTCTTTGTTTGGTCCCTCGGGCTTCGCCCTCGGGACCAAACCACACCAACCGTGGTTAAATCCCGCATTACCCACACCCAGGCGTGGGTTATTGCTATAGTAACATTGTCATGCTGTAATGGGAATTTCACTTTGTTTTTAATAGCCAATATTTTTCTAATTTCAGACTCTATTTTTGCTATTTGGATGACATTTTTATTCTATGGAGGGGTGATAGGGGTGATATTACCCCCTTTGCTGTATATATCAATTCAACTACTGACTTCCTTCAATTTGCCTATACAATGGGTGATTTGAGTATTGCATATTAGGATGTTTTAGTTGTTGAAAACTAATGCCTTAATACATGCATTTCTAGGATTTACCAAAAGCCCACATACTCCAAAACCGTTTTACATTTTGACAGGTCTCATCCCTTTTCACAAAAAAAAAGAGCTGTCGTAAAAGGGCAGCTAGTACAGGCAGCATGTATGATTTCTAGATATGAGGATTTTATTAAGGAATGTGAAAGTTTGTTTAGCATGTTCAAAATGAGGGGTTATCCATCTATCCTTATTGAGGAGCTTACTAAGGAACTTAATTATAAAAGGGAAATTGCTTATTTTGTGTATTTGCTACAACCTAAAATCTCAATGACTGGGAATACAGATGAATCAGTGGAACCCTACATGAGATCTGAGTGCAATTCATCCTTTAGTAATGATGCATTTATTATGATGTATAGAGCTGATACTGGTTCTTTATGTAATTTGTTGTGTAGTAATTGGAGTATTTTAATGGCAGATGTTGGCATAAGGAGTAAGCTAGGACCTAAACCACAAATTGTTTTTAAATTAGGCTTTAATTTGAAATCTATCATGGAAAGTATCTCTGCCCAGCAAACTGGGAGTGAACTCAGAAAGTGTGGTGAATGTAAATATTTTTCATATGTTTTGGAAGGTGCCAGCTTTACAGTGTTGGGAAGTATTCTAGTTGTTAAGAATAAATGTAATTGTGAGAGTAAGGGGCTTGTATACTTGGTGGAGTGTCAGCTTTGCCCATGTTTTTATGTGGGTAAAACAGAACACATGTTCTCGGAGCGACTATACAAAAACATTTATGATGTATGTAAAAAGAAGTACAATAATACTTTAGCCAGGCATTTTATTAATTTTAAAGATCATTTCTTTAGATTTTTTTGTATTGGAAAAGGTTGTGTGCCTAACCCATGTGAGGGACATTGGTCAGTACATTTAGAAAAGAGAGAGTTATTTTGGCAAATGTATTTGAATTCCTATGTCTGGCCAGGTCTTAATGATCACAAAACTATTGCACCCATTCTAAAGTTAGTTGAAAGGTTTAAAAAGATAATAATATTCGTAATAGCAGTTTCAAAGATGTATTTTATTTTGCATTTATTATTTGTTGTGATTTTGGTCATTGTATTTGTTTTATTTCAATTACTTCATTTACCTTATTCACTTTATTTGTTTTTACTGGATACTGAGTTTATTGAAGTATTTTGGGCTGGGATTTAGAAGCATGATTCATGACAGTTATTATTTATTTATAAAGTACTAGCTCTTTATTTTTTTCATTTTATTATCACATGATTGTTGATAAATGTTCTGGGTTGGTTTTCTTGTTTAATCTGATAGAGTTTTGTATGCAGCCAAACAAAAGTGCTTGTTCTGTTGTTTTTATCAATAAATACCTATAATTTTAGTTCAAGGTTGTTGGTGTTCATTGCAATAATACAAGTATGCAGTGGTGGTAAAAACAGAAGGACTACACTTCATTTTTTTTTATTTTTACATGATTTTACCTCTATATCTGAATAGCTATATGTGATGTTTTTAAAGCTGATAGAACAGTATTACAATCGTAAGGTTTATTAATTTATCATTTTCATCTTCAGAACAAAAATACTGCAATGCTACATCTAACTTTCTTATACTTATTTGACAATTCCCTTTCATTTCAAAACCACTCTGAGAGACATCTTAGCTAAAATCTGGCTCTTTTCTTGCCCCAAACCAGGAAAAACTATATCCCTAAATGTGAACAAGTACATTTTCATTCCTTATACCTCCTTACTATCCCTTCTTCACATATTTCCTTACTGCCATCTAATTATCTTCTCTGACTTTCTATCTAAATATACCATAAGCCTGTTTTTTTTTCCTCACCTCATATGGCAAGTCCTGTTTGTGTAAGACTAACTTACCTTTACATTCCCTACAAACTGTCTAAAATATCACTAAATATTAAATGATTGCCATATACCTTGTATTGATTCTTAAACAATGTTTTTATATCATGTCTAATTTGTTATAATTATTTAAACTGCAAATGTTTTTATTTTTGAAGATTGAGAAATTATTGTTCTTAAAATGTTTTAGAATAATTTGGGGATTTTCACTCTGGGCTTCTACCCAGTTGGACTTTCCCGGTAATCAAATGTGGATGAATAAATAAGTAAATAAATAAGTAAATACATACACAAATGAATAACTGAGCACTTTTTTTCTTGAAGGTGCCTTCAGCTGTGTGTGTCCAGCAAATAATTATAAATTATCTTTTGGTCTCAAATATGCCTCCCAATTAGATGCCTGGCCATTGGAGATTCATAGCAGTGTTTTGGCATTTCATAGCTTTATAAAAATTATAAAAGTATGTGTTGTATGTAGAACATTTTGTTTTTACATGACAATTAGCTTATTAGCACAAAGAGTCTTCTAGCTGTATTCTGTTAAACTGTCCAGTCTCTTGTATAAACTTCAGCTTGCAAACTCTGTACTGAATTCTCTACTTCTTTTAATGACTTTATTTATTTATATTATTTATTTTACATTTGTTGACTGGGAGTGTCCAACTGAGCAAAAGCCCTTTTTTCAATAGAGGTCCGTGGAGAAAAGCTCCAGGTATGTAATATAGGACAATTGAACAATAGCAATTAGACATTCAATATTAGAGAAAAAGACTGATCCAGGAATTTGTAGATAAGCAATCATCATTACAATACAATATTATTGAAAAAGAATAATACGAGAGTTATTTAGGTATGCAATTATCTTTACAATAATTATCAAGTTATATCATATGTAAGCATTATTGGGCAGTATGCAGCTTAATAAAGGGGTCAAACTGATAGTAAAGGAAAGTGGGTTGAGTAAGGATCTAAGTTGGTTGCTATGAAGCTAAGAAGGGAGGATTTTGGTCAGGGAAGGTGTGAGCAGAGGCAGGTCCAGTGTTTTTTAAAGCAATCTTTGGGCCATTTTAAAATTTTAGGGTCTGTCAGACTTCTTATTTCAAGAGGGAGTTGGTTCCACAAAATAGAGGGGTGGTAACTATTAGTTGCTGCCAGTTTTAGTTTTTGGTTTGTGAACATTTAGCAAGTCTTTGGTTATGCTTCTAAGATGTCTGATAGGAGAGTAATGTGAGATGAGAGATGATAGAACTGGGCAGAAAGATGGGAGATATAGAATGGAGTGGATCATTTGTAGTTGGGGTTGGAGTAGTAGGTGAGCTAGTTCAAGCCAGTTTAGGAATTTAAGGGAGAGGCAGTGATGAGATTTATATGACTGTTGAGCTGTAAATCTGGCAACCTTGCAATAGGTTGTTTCTTGTTTAGAAAGTAGAGATAAGTTTAGATTAGTAAGTATTTGGGAGCAGTAAGTGAGACAAGGAAGAAGATAGGCATGAGTTAGAGTATGTCTAGCTTCAGTGGTAAGGAATCTACTATTTCTGTACAGAGGTCTTAGCTTCTGATGGGTTTTCCTGATGCAATTGTTAATATGTAAATCAAATTTTAGTTGGTTGTCTATGATGATCCCAAGTAGTTTTGTGTTGGCATCCACTTCAATAGAAGTATTGTTTATGTTATGGTAAAGGAAGGTTTGATGTGGTTAACAGATTTAGGGAGAATGAGAAGCAGTTTTGTTTTTTTTTAGGGTTGAGGATGAGCAGGTGTTTTTTGAGCCAAGTCTCAACAGAGTTGAAGGAAGTCTAGGCAGTAGATAGGAGTTCAGAGGGAGAGTTTGCAATAGTGATGACTTTATAGTCATTTGCATATTGGACAATGGTGGACAGGAGGAGTAGGATGAGTTGGTAAAGATATTAAAAAGTAGAGGTCCAAGTATGGATCTCTTTGAAACACCAGTTTTTATATGTAGGGGGGAGGAGAGTGCTGAGCCCCATCTGACTAACTGCTGTCTGTCAGTGAGATAGCTGGAGAACCATGCTACAGTATCAAATTTGAAGTAGAGGTCAGTGAATTTGTTGAGTAATAGGGAGTGTGAGACAGTGTCAAAGGCCTTAGAGAGGTCAAGGAATTGGCAAGATATGAGTTTATGTCTGTCTTTGGCTAGAGAAATAGTATTGAGAAAGCATAGGAGAGCAGTGGTGGTACTATGCTTAGGACGGATACCATGCTGGGTAGGAGCGAGAAGTTTTTCTTGTATGAGATGATGCATTGCTTGTTTGTGTATACATTTCTCAACTATTTATGAGAAGAGAGAGTATAGCAATAGGTCTGAAATTAGATATTTCTGTGGAGTTGCCTCTTTGTGAATCAGAAGAGTATAGAACTGTTTACAGATGTTGGAACTTTAGATTCAGAGATGGAGCAGTTGATAAGGGTAGATACAGGCAAAGCCAGGGAATGTGCAGCAGTCTGGAGAAAGTACAAAAGGGATATGATCAGCTGATTTAGAGCATGGCTTGAGTTTAGAGAGCAGAGATTTAATATAGGTAGTAGGAACAGGTTTAAGAGAGACGGAGTTTGGTCAGCAGTTGGGGTGGCTCAGGGAGGTTAAGAGAGTTGTGGTTAGTAGGGGTGCTGTTAAATAGTTTGGAAATAGATTCAATAAAGTAAGTGTTTTAAGTATTGGCAGTCTCTTCAGGGGACTTATCAGGACATGGGTTTGGTGAGGTTGGGTTACCAGGGTGTAGTATCTGGTTAACAGCATTCCAGAATTTTTTTGGATCTGATTTTAATGTTGTTGGGGGATTATAGCAGAAGCTTTTTTGCCATTGTTAATAAGTTTTTTTGCTTAATTGCAAAGTTCTTTGTACTTTTGTGAGTCAGCAGGAAGCTTGGATTGTACCCACATTTTTCAAGCTCTGTCTCTGCTTTTCATTAAGGAGTGGGCAGTTTTAGATAACCAAAGTGAGATATTAGCTTTTATTCGAATTTTTCTACATGGGGCGAGAGAGTCTAAAATGGTAAGGAATGTAGAGTTAAAGGCATTAACTGCCTCATCTTGTGGAAGCTGTTTAAGGAAGTCCCAGTTAATTCTGGAGAGAAGGATTTGGAATGTTTCAGGGTTAAAGTTGTAGAGTATTTGGCAGGTAATATATCAGTGTGGTTTGGAGAGATGTGTGGTGTATCTAAGCACTTTTATAAGCGAATAATCACTAAGGGAGTTAGGTAGAGTTTCTGGATTATGGTACTTGTAGGGATTAGAATATAGCATCCAGTCTATCAGGTAGCTTGGGCTATGCGTTTTGATGGAGTGAGTAGGTTGACAGATAAGTTGAGTAAATTTGTACAGATTTCTATGATGCTGAGATTTAGATTGAGATTCAGCCAATTAATATTTACATCTCTTAGGAGGACAGTTTAAATGGGGATGCTTTGGGAGTGGTATGAAAGAAAGTTTTCCAGTAGGGGAATGTTGTTTTCTGGTGGGATTTATATAGTTATTACTGTAATGGCATTATGGTTATTAACCTTCAGGTTTGCAGCAAGTATTTTGGCAGGTGAGAAGGAGGGAAAGGTTTGTTTGGTTTGAGAGAGAATAAGTTTATTAGAGTGAATTATAGCAATACCACCACCTTTCTTTTTAATGCAGTATTGGCAGAGAATGTTGTAACCTGGGGGAAGAATGTCTTTATCTTGGCGTTGGGGTTTAAGCCAAGTTTCTGTAACAGATATAATATCAGGGTTATGCTGAGATATCCATGCATGAAATTAACTTAATTTGTTTAGAATGCTTCAAGTATTAACAGAATAGAAAGATAGATGTTTATTAGGAATGGATGACTGGTTGTCGTTAAGGGGAGTGTTTTGTGGGGTGGATGAGTTACTAGTAGGACCAGGATTGGGATGTATGTCACCTGATATGAGCAGAGTCATTGGGAAATAGTATGGCTTTCTTTTAAGTGGGTGGTCTTAGAGGTGAATAGTTTTGGATTTAGGTGAGGGATGGTATGAGAGAATGATTTTTATTTTGAGGAAGGATATGTTGGGTGGCCGGATGGATGCACAAATGCCTACAGGTTGTTGAGGGGAAAAGAAAGTATGTGAGTGAGTGTAGGTTGGGGCCTTATTGATTGGGGTTAGGAATGGATGATGTGCTCTGAGTGTGAGGAGAAGAGATTTAACATTTGTTGACCAGGAAAGTCCAACTAGGCAGAGCCTATTTTCAGCAGTGGTTGGGGGAGAAATGCACCAGGTGCATGTCTTTGTAATGTGGGAGGAAACTGGAGTACCCGGATAAAACCCACACGAATGCAGTGAGGACATGCAGACTCTGCACAGAAGGCACCCCAGCCAAGAATCAAACCAGAGAACCTTTTGCTGTGAGGCAACAACATTAACCACTGCACCACACTGTATATGAATACATAGTGCATGATATTTAGTTTATGAATGTCATATATTTGATCTATTTTTCTGTTTCATGACTATCTAACTTTATAGTTCAATATATTTTATTGTTTCTATCACCTTAAATGGCTCCTACCATTTTGTAAGAAATATGTTTTCTGAGGAAGTCACTAGCACTAGTACCCAGTTTCCTGGGTAACTATCTATGTCTGGTATTCCTATTACAAATGCTTTATTGCATTACCTGAACTATCTGAATGGTTGCTTACTATGGGCATTACCAGTTTTACCAATTCTACACACTAACATAGTCATTCTAGTACACTTTTAAATCATCATCATCATCTTCTTTCGGCTGTTCCTGTTAGGGGTCGCCACAGCGGATCATCTGTTTCCATTTCTTCCTGTCCTCTGCATTATGCTCTTTCATACCAACCGTCTGCATGTCCTCTCTCACCACATCCATAAACCTTATCTTAGGCCTTCCTCTTTTCCTCTTACCTGGCAGCTCCATCCTTAGCATCCTTTTCCCAATATACCCAGCATCCCTCCTCAGCACGTCCAAACCAACACAATCTCGCCTCTCTTGCTTTGTCTCCAAACTGTCCAACCTGAGCTGACCCTCTAATATACTGATTCCTAATCCTGTCCATCCTAGTCACACCCAGTGCAAATCTTAACATCTTTAACTCTGCCACATCCAGCTCTGACTCCTGCCTTTTCGTCAATGCTACCGTCTCCAACCCATATAACATAGCTGGTCTCACTACCCTCTTGTAGACCTTCCCTTTCACTCTTATTGGTACCTGTCTGTCACAAATCACTCCTGACACTCTTCTCCACCCTTTCCACCCTGCCTGCCTGTGCTCTCTTCTTCACCTCTCTTCCACACTCACCATTACTCTGAACTGTTGATACCAAGTACTTAAACTCATCCACCTTTACCAACTCTACTCCCTACATCCTCACCATTCCTCTACCCTCCCTCTCATTTACACACATATATTCTGTTTTAGCCTTCTGACCTTCATTCCTCTCCTCTCTAAAGCATATCTCCACCTCTCCAGGGTCTCCTCAACCTGGTCCTTACTCTCACTACATATCACAATATCATCTGCAAACATCATAGTCCATGGGGCCTCCGGTCTAATCTCATCTGTCAACCTGTCCATCACCACTGCAAATAAGAAAGGGCTCAGAGCTGATCCTTGATGTAATCCCACCTCCACCTTAAATGTATCTGTCACTCCCACCGCAGTCCTCACCAATGTCACACTACCCTTGTACATATCCTGTACCACTCTTACATACTTCTCTGCCACTCCTGACTTCCTCATACAATACCACAACTCCTCTCTAGGCACCCTGTCATATGCTTTCTCTAAGTCCACAAAGACACAATGCAACTCCTTCTGACCTTCTCTGTATTTCTCCAACAACACTCTCAGAGCAAATATTGCATCTGTAGTGCTCTTTCCTGGCATGAAACCATACTGCTGATCACTGATCATCACCTCCCTTCTTAATCTAGCTTCCACTACTCTTTCCCATAACTTCAAACTGTGACTGATCAATTTTATCCCTCTGTAGTTACTGCAGCTCTGCACATCACCCTTATTTTTAAAGATAGGTACGAAAACACTTTTTCTCCAATCCTCTGACTTTCCAAGATTTCATTAAACAGTCTGGTTAAGAACTCCACTGCCATTTCTCCTAAGCACTTCCATGTTTTCACTGGTATGTCATCTGGGCCAACAGCCTTTCCATTCTTCATCCTATTCATAGCTGTCTGTACATCTTTCTTGCTAATCTGTTTCACTTCCTGATTCACTATCCCCACATCATCCAACCTTCTCTCTCTCATTCTTTTCATTCATCAGTCCCTCAAAGTACTCTTTCCATTTGCTCAACACACTCTCCTTGCTTGTGAGTACATTTCCCTCACTATCCTTTATCACCCTTACCTGCTGCATATCTTTCTCAGCTCAGTCCTTCTGTCTAGCCAATTGGTTCAGGTCCTTTTCTCCCTATTTAGTGTTCAACCTTTCATACAACTCTCCATATGCCGTATCCTTAGCCTTCGCCAACTCTTTCTTTGCCATGCTCCTCATCTCCTTATACTCTTGTCTACTTTTTTCATCACTCTGACAATCCCACTTCTTCTTCGCCAGACTCTTACTCTGTGTACTCTCCTCTACTTCCTTATTCCATCACCAGGTCTCCTTGTTCTCCTTCCTCTGTCCAGATGTCACACCAAGCACCTTTCTAGCTGTCTCCATTACCATCTCTGCTGTAGTTACCCAGCTATTCGGTAACTCTTAACTGCCTCCAAGTGCTTGTTTTAACTCTTCTTTGATCTCCAGCTCACAATCACCCTTTTTCAACTTCCACCATTTGATCCTTGGTACTGATCTCACACTTGTCCTCCTCTTCTTGATCACCATCATATTACAGACCACCATTCTATGCTGCCTAACTACACCTTCCCCTGTCACTACTTTACAGTCTCCAATCTCCTTCAGACTGGCCCTCCTGCATAGGATATAATCCACCTGTGTGCACCTTCCTCCACTCTTGTACATCACCCTATGCTCCTCCCTCTTCTTAAAATATGTATTCACTACAGCCATGTCCATCCTTTTCACAAAATCCACTACCATCTGACCTTCTGCATTCCTCTCCTTAACACCATACCTGCCCATCACTTCCTCATCTCCTCTGTTCCCTTCACCAACATGCCCATTGAAATCCACTGCAATCACCAGGCTCTCACCCTTGGGTACACTCACCACCACTTTATCCAACTCACTCCAAAATCTTTCTTTCTCATCCATTGCACACCCAACTTGTGGAGCATATGCACTAACAACATTCATCATTACACCATCAATTTCCAGCTTCATAAACATCACTCTATCTGACACTTGTTTCACCGCCAAAACACTCTTGGCATACTGTTCCTTCAGGATAACACCTACCCCATTTCTCCTCCCATTCACACCATGATAGAACAATTTGAACCTGCCTCCTGTACACCTGGCCTTACTTCCCTTCCACCTGGTCTCTTGCACACACAATATATCAACCTTCCTTCTCTCCATCATATCAGCCATCTCTCTCCCTATACCAGTCATACTGCCGACATTCAAAGTTCCTACCCTCACTACTACACTCCTAACCTTCCTCCTCTCTTTCTGCTTTTGGGCATGCCTTCTCCATCTTACTGATCTTATTCTTTTAAGTATTTTTCAGGGGATTAAATGTTTTGGTCATGTTACTGATTTCCTTTACCCCAAGTTTCCTTTATATTGTCATGCTAAATTTTTATCCTTATTAGACCCCTTCCTTTCTCCCTAGCTACCATGTCATTTTATTTAATATTGTTGCTTTACTTCTATTCTTATAATATCCATATTTAATCATATCCATGTTTACTTCATCCACTTCTTTTATATCTTAAAAAAATATTTACATAGTGTTCCCCATAACTTTTTTACTCTTTTATATTTCAAAAAATTACATTCCTTAGTTTATTCTTCTTGACAATGTAAACATACTCTATCACATTTCTTTTCATATGGCATATTTTCATTTAGTGGCAATTTATCTATTACCAGTCTCCACAAAAAATACTGACATTCTACTTTCTGAATACACCATTTGCTTCTTATTTTTATAGTTTTAATTTTTTCATCTGTTAGATTTTTCCCATGGTTTTACATAACAATGTTTTATCAGTAGAAGCTTATACCATACGTTTCTATCTTTTTCTATATCATCAATTTTTATTTTCCACAAAAATATTTTTCTTGGTGCCATTATATATCTTCATTTAGAAACTCTTTTTCTGCTTTAATCTTTTTACTGTACCCTACATTTTATCATACTTTTATTTGAACAGTTCTACTAGTTCTCTCTGATCTTTTTCATTTATTCAAATTTAATGAAGCAGTGTATACCACTGAGATAATTAACCCTAAATCTCCTTCTTCTTTATTTACATCAAAACTCCTTTTTTACTGGATTTAATCTAGAACCCCATATACATAAATGAAAAAAAAACTATCAGCAATAATTCATTTTAAATGCTTTGGGCAATATAAATGCACTTGCTAAGTATGCTGTTTTACAGTCAGTACTGAATTAATCAAATAAGCCTTTTTTCTGAATAATAATTTATTTGTTATCCAGAAAAGACATGTTTGCTGTATTTGTGCTATTGTTTTTCCCACTGAATTATACTTAATCCTTTACTTTTCTCTTTATTTAAAATCATCCCTATCATCTGTAGACAATCATTTATGTAAATTATTACTTCTTTTATCCTAATTTTATTTTATTATTATTATTATTATTTTTGCAATTACTGTAATGTCATCTGTATATGTTAACAGAACTGGAATTCTAAACTATTCAGGTGTTATATACCCCACCCCCTTCATTTTGTAATTTATTTGACATGCTATCACATTCATAACTAATGCAATGAGTATACAACTCATTCAACATCCCTGTCTTACACCATTCCTCATACGTCCCCTTTCTCTTAACCAGCCATTTACAAGTAGTTTTTTTTTTATTTTATTACTGCTATACATTGACATACATAAATTTCTAACATTCTCACTTATAGTACATTCATTCATTATTACCTGAAAGATCTTGTGTCCATTTGTATCAAATGCCTTATTAGGATGCCCTATCATGATTTTTATTTATTCTGTTCTGTTCATAATATCATCCACAATTTCTCTATGATTAATAATTCTTGACAACACTTCCCCTTTATACTATATATGCTATCTTCATAATATTTTCCATTTTTTGTTTCAAATCTCTTTTGTATTATATTCATAAAGATCTTATAATCATTATTATTAAATACTACTGGTCTCCATTTTTTAAATTCTCTTCTATCTTCCTTTTTCCATATGAATTTAAATATTCCACCATATATATATATATATATATATATATATATATATATATATATATATATATATATATATGCCAGTCCCTTACATTGTTGCACATTTCATACCCTAGTCCATCTGGACCTGAGCCAAATCTATATTTACTTGTCCTAATACTTTCTCTAGCTCATTTAAAGAAATCTCCTTTTTCAATTCTTTATTCTCATTTTTTGTTAACTTTTTATTTTTCTTTACATGCTTTTTTCAGTACCTTCTTTTTTTCTTTAAACATTTCTTGCACGTATTGTATCACACTATTCATAACATTTTCCTGAGTTCTTTCTACTTTTCCTTTTACATTCTTTATTTCTCTTATTAAACTACCATCTTCATTTACTAATCTACTTAAGTAACACAATACTTTTCATTTTTCCTTGTGAAAATATCTTTGATTATATAACAAGTCTTGTATTTTTCTTGTATTTTTCTTAATTTGTTTCTTATAATTATTTTTCTTTATCAAAGTACTTTCTGTTATTATGTTCTAAATCTTCCAATGCATCATTATATGTTCTTTTATATTTTTCTTTCTGTACTTTCTCATATCATAATGCTACTGTAAAAAATGTATTTTTTATATTTTTCATTAAATATCATCCACCATTCAGACCAATTTTTATAAAATGTTCTCATTGTAATATGATCTTTCCATATCTGTATTACTATTCTCTTTCCTTCTTCATTAGAAGCTTTTTGTTTAACCTTTTTTAATTCCTTTGCCTATTTTTATATTTTCATTGCTGTCTTTTATTTCTAGTCATATTGCAAGAAGATCAGAAAATCCTGTATCAACTGCCTCCTCTTCTTCTATACCTAAACCTTTTGATACTATAAAATAATCCATTTCAGTTCTATACATTCTCTTTTTTGTAAGTCCATGAATTTTTGTCCCAAAGTTTTAACTTATCACATCTTATAACTTCCAACATTTTTATATCATTTTGTTTCTTTTTACGCTTGCTGCTTAAATCACAGTTAAAGTCTAAATATTCATTCTTATCACTACATCATCTAAAATTTTATGAAATACACTTGCCCTTTCCTTACAGTTAGTATAACCATATACTGTTATAGTTCTCTATACTTGTTACTATATGCATTTTAAATCTACAGTGGTTAATCTTCCCATTTTTGCTAAAGCTACATCTAATGTATTTAGTGTATTTCTACACAATGCAGCTATTCTAGAACATCTCTCATTTCCCAAATTCCAAATTACCTTTTCTCCCCATACTTTCTCTGTGTGTAGTCTTTCTTCATTTGATAAAAATCGTGGGTCTTCAAATATAATTACATCTATATCACATGTACTGCACCACTGCAAAATTCTCATTCTTTGTACTATATTCTTAATACTATCCACATTTACAGATAGTACACTAAAACTTTTATTTCCCCTTTTCCTTAGATTCATGGTTTTATAAGTTCATAGCTAATTACTAGGCTAGCTTTCTTACCAGGCTATTGTAAGCCTAACCAGTTTCCTTCTTAAAGGTGAGGATCAAACACTGCACCTTGTTTTTGTGGGGTCTATATTAGATGCTCGAAGTTACTGAACTTCGAATATGATATGACCGACACCATATTGTCAAAGTCCAGTAACATTGAACACCTAATAAAAACATAACAAAAAGTAAAAAAATAGGACTATTTGCTTTAAGCAGGGGGGGCAGGCCACCCTGCACCCCCACACCCCCCGCTACTTAAATATTCCAACTCTGAGACTGCACTACATTGAAATAAATGGAAATCTCCCCTTACAGAGATTTCTGTTTACCTCTTCGATGTTCTGCGGTTTCACTGTTTACGTGTCAACAATGTCCGATTCAACATTGTGAATGTTCATGATTCTGATATAGACACGGTTTTGTCAGTAAAACACCTTAACCAGTATATCAAGCTTCATTGTTTAGCTGTGTATATTCTTATTCATTCAGTTCCTTTCTTTTTTTCTTTTGTACTTATCCCTTTAAATTTTTTTTGTCTTTTACCCTTTTCTCAATAAAGTTTTTTTCCACCTTGTACTACTTTTCAGTTTATGTCTTCTTTGCCACTTATTTCAGAACCTTCTTCTATATCCTGTTTATTATTTCTTTCTCATCTAATTTTAATTCTATTTCTACTACTTCTAAAATTTCTTCTCTGTTCATTTTTTTCAATTTCTTTCTCTTTTTCCTTATTACTATTTTCATTTTTGCAATCCATGCATAAATATCCAATTTTGCTGTATTTATAACATTTCAATTCACATTTCTGCATCATGCCCCATTTCCCCACAAATATAACATTTTCTTTTGTCATAGTTACTTATCATTACTTATCAATTGTCTTTCTTTTCCACAGAAAAATGTTTTGGGGTGTCCCCAGTATTTTACAACACTGCTATCCCCCTTTACATTTATCATGCTTGGTATATGTATATTTTTTCTCTTTCTATTATTAACACAATATTACAATCCCAGGCAGCATTCCATAAACCACTTTTGTCATAACCTTTTGCAATGCCCAGTACTTTACATAAAGCTTTCAAATGTCACTTCAAAGTGTCTCTTTTTACCTCTGTTCAAAATTGTACACAAATGTTCTTTTTTGTTTCCCTATTAAATGATTTTATCACATGAAGACTCTATGAGTTAAAGTCTTTCAATTTTCATACGCTCCAAGGCAATTTTCCATTAAAAAAGAAGTCTCAAAATTAATGTCACAAAATGTCCTTTGGTTAATAAGAATAAATGTACCTTATGTACTTTTACATTCAATGGTACGATTAACTTGTGCCACACTTCATATCTGTCCATTTCTTTGTCTTCTTTACTTTGAATCCTTACCACATACTTCCGTTTTTCATTTTTCTCTGCCTTTTTTTTTTCTTACTCCACTTTAGCCCTCTTTTACTTTCTTTGCATATGCTTTCTTCTCCAACTTACCACTACTCCTCACGATTGTCTCTGCATCCACCATTTGTATTTTATCCATAAGGTCCCCCCAGGAAATACCTTATCTTCATTTTCTGGCTCACTCTGTACCACCATTTCTTTAAGTAAATCATCCTGCAACTGTCCTGACTGGGGGGTTGTAATTATACATTCAACTTTTGCTTACTCATCTCCATCAAATCAGTTTCTCTGAAACATTTTGACAGAATCATGCACACATTCTCTGGTCTCAATATTTGCTTTCTCCTTCATTTCTTTCACTACTCCAACATCATCTTCTTCCCTCTCTCCATCTGCCTCCTGTTTCTCTGGCCCACCTCTGCACCTGAAATGGAAACAGAAAGTGCTCCTTCAAAATGGTTCCCACTCATAACAATGACGCGTAAGGGAAGTTCTCTGATGCCCTGGCCATATTTTGCCTATGCGTATAAATTCCACCTCATTTGAAAAGAGGCCACTAGACTTGTGAGACTAATGTGGCCCAAATAGCATAAATAAACACAGGTTGTTACTGATTCAACAGTGTCCAGCAGTAATATGTTCACAAGGTTCCACAATGATATTCATTGGGTCAAGGTATGTTTATACTTAGGACTGAGTACAGTTTACTGTTACACCAAAAAAAAAAAAAAAAAAGAAAAAGGCACAAATGTTTTCCCATATTTTTTTGCCTGTCCAGTAAAATCTATCTAGTATGTTTACTGTACTTTTTTCTATCCTCAGGTGGTCTCCCAACACATGATTATGTGCCTGCTTCCTAAGAATTGTCAAATAAAGTGTTGGTGCTAGCAATTGATAAAAAGACAGGGGTAAGAAGAAAAAGTATGAGTTTTTGGCCACCATTTCAAGACAAAGCAAACAAAATGCTTTTAGACATGTCCCGCCAACAGTGTTCGGTCCACACAGTCTCTTTAGACTACAGGTTGTCTTTTGAAAAAACCAAAAAAAAAACCAAAAGGGATAAGTTAATAAAGCCTACACATTTTTTCGATGTTGACATCACGCCGTGCTGCTAACATGGCCGCAAATATTGTTAGATTCAGTAAGCACTGCTCAGCGGCGCACACAAGTGTGCCAACTCAGAAACTTCTATGGCATACAAATCACCTCATAAGCAGGTGAATCTCATGCAAATGAGGCAGGTAGAGTGATCCAGCAAGCAGATAGGCAATTCAGCAGACCCTGTGTCGGGGTCTGTAGTGTGCATGGAAAAATTCCATGTACAGGAATATACACAAACAAAAGGGGCTGTAAAAATGTAAGTAGATGGACAGAAATGGCATACCATAAACAGATATGAGTGAAACTATCCTCTGTGTGTCTGACAAATTAAAGGAAATAAGTTAAATTAAATCTTTTTAATAATCTGAGTATGTTTGTGTGATGCACCACAGTGTGCAAGCATGCTTTATAAAAACATTTAAAAAAATTGGAAAAACAAAATGAATATTATGTGACAGAAATGTATTACAGGACCCTATGTGGAGTATCTTCAATGGTGCATTGGTGCTGTTGCTAACATGGTAGGACTTTCAAGGATGTAGTTTCCATGCTGTGAGCTGGAATCCCTATGCAAATGAAGTGGAGTTACTGAACAGCACATAGGGGTAACCATGTTGATGTTTACAGAGGAGGAAGCTGACATCAGGGGAAGGTGTGTCCAATGACTTCTAAACTTATTTCAGCTTGTTTACGTGGCACGCCTCCATGCTGAGCATATCCTTGCAAGGGTGTGAGTGCACTCATTGCTAAGCTTTGTTTAGCTAAGGGGAGTGTATTTCAGTGTGTTTCCATGGTGCACCATCATGCTAAGTGTGGAGCACTTAGGTAGTGTGTACACTGACTGCTAAGCTTTATTTACCTACAGGGTGCACATTTGCGGTGTGCCACACTGCTGATTATATCTAAAAGCCAGTGACATATTAATTAGTTTTAACCTTTGTTTAACTTAAACTAGGGCCATTAAATGATGATAGTGATATACTAGGCAGGTGGAATGCATCATAAGTAGCCAATCACACAGTCAGCACCTACAGCAGAGCACTATAAAATATGCATACACTGTACAATCTGATTTTTCCTCATACTCTGCACCACTGGAGTACAGACTGGGGAATTTTAACTGAGAGAATGCTAGGGGCTGCTGAAGGGTTGCTCCATCTGTATGTGCTAGATGCTGAAGTTAGTGCTGCTGCTGCTGATAATAGGCCTGGACAGAGAAGAAGAAGAGTGTTCAGGTCCAGGGTAACCTTCCAAGAGCTACATAAGCTGCAGATTGTAGAGTGCTACAGGGTGGACAAGGACATACTACAAGAACTCATTGAGCTCTGCCACCCTCAACTCAGACCCAGAAACAACATAGGGGAACCATCCTAGTGGAAACAAAGGTATGTGTAGCCCTTAGGATACTAGCTACAGGTACTTTCCAAAGACAAACTGGGGACATGATAGGGGTCTCATAGGCATCTGCTTCCAGGGTACTCCACCAGTTCTTGGATATCATGCTACCACATTCCAGAGTGCACATTTCTTTTCCTCTCACACGTGAGGTGAGGGCCAGCAATATGCAACACTTCTACCATGTAGCACACTATCCCTGAGGTACTGGATGCCACAGACTGCACTCATGTACACATCAAATCACCACCCAGTGAGGAGGGTAGAATCTACTTCAACTGCAATGGGTAGTACTCCAACTGCCATGTTGTGTGCAATGCCAAGAGCATTATCATGAATGTATGTACTAGCAACCCAAGCAGTTATCATGACTCCCATATCTGGCATGCATCACAGCTGTACCAGATGTTTGCTAGTGGGGACATCCCACACAGCCATTTACTGGGGGATGCTCGCTAAGAACTGGAACCATGGATGATGACACCTATCAGATATGGATACACACCCACTGAAGAATGCCATAATGAGGCACATGCACAAACTAAGAACATCATAAAGTGTGTGTTTCGGCTTCTGAAGTCATGGTTTTGGTGCCTCGATAAATCATGTGGAGTACTCTCCAGCCACATGTGCACATATGTATGTTCACAGTATGCACCATTTTACACAATAAGATCCTGCAGAAACAGCTGCAGCAGGATCAGCAAAGGGAAAGGATATACAGCCCCCCATCAGTGCCTATGTCACCACAGCCACAGTCACATTAGGACTCAGAGAAGGAACCCCCTGATGCCACTGATGATGTCCTTGTAGGCAGACGTACGCATGTTCAGTATGCCCTGGCTTTTGCTAACAGACAATGCATAGCACATTCACTGACATCGTAATGCACTAGGGACTGACACCTTACTTCTACTCACATACATGTAGTAAAATTGTTGATGCCAGATGACCCCCACAACCTGTACCTATCCATGTATTGGCTGTGTACTGCTTGCATCACACAGAGTCAGCCCTGAAGTACAGTCCTGTTAACTGCTGGATTCGCAAGGTAAGTCTCTAACCTACACACAGATGTAAGGATTACTATAATATGGTGCTGTATATATGGATCTCCTGCATTTATGCAAGGAAAAATAGTGAGCTATGTGGACAAAAGTAACATCCACATAAGACTACAGATACCCAGTCCAATAGCGTGTGCCCCCTAAAAATCATTAGGCCTCATGGTGTGAATATTCACTACATCAGTCAAGGGAGATGTTAAACAGTGAGGTCACATGATATTTGGACTACTGTCTATCCCAGTAGATCATGTTCTGTTGTTCCCCGCCCCCAATACAGCAGTATTCCCATATAACTCATTTAACAATAAGTCAGCAATGGTATATCAACAAACCAGGCAATCTCAGAGCTGTAACATAGAACTTGATCACATATTGTATGTCACATGTAACACAGGAATTATGCTGTTGATTGTGTGATGAATTACTGCACTCTCTCTGGCAGCCTGTGTGGCTCAGTGAACTAGGGAAGTTAGCATGAGTGATGGTGTTGATGCATCTAATCTGGAAGTAGGCACATATTTTGCATGTAAGGTATTATTATGTTGGTGTTTCCATAGACTGTCAGTATGTGTGAGGTGTAACATTATGAACCTCAGTCACATATTAAGTACAGCAGACAGCTGGTGAATGCCGTGAACATATTGAGTGACATGCAGTACTGTAGAAACAAGGACAGATGTCAATGTCTATAACATACCTCTCAACCTCTCATTGCGAGCAATCTGTTCAAAGCCTGACAAAATGGGGGGACAAAGGCTCAGAAATAGGGGCATATGTTAAATACTACTTTCATAAACTTAAACAGTTGCTACAATGACAGGGTTTCTTTCAACAGACCTTTTTCTGAAGGATTTGAAGTCAAAAACACAAATGTATGTCACTATTTAGTGACTTCACTTCTAAGTTCATCCAAGTGATTTGCCAGAAAACTACATATTTCATGAGGAACAGACCAAAACTATGAGCCAGAACTCTGGGCATTCTACGATTCTCTGAAAAGTTGAGAGGTATAGTCTGTAACACACAAAATCTCGGACTGGAGTACAGGTAGGTGTGGCCTGGAGTCACTTTATAAGTACTGATTGTCACACTGGGCATGACCAAACAATGAGCGCAGTTCTGTTGCCCCATCATCAGACTGACATGTTATTTATAGATATGTCTATACATATAGACATATACGTACACATATCCATCTGTCCCTATCTCTCTGTCACATACATAGTATATCCATTGCTATGTAGTATCAAATAGATATATACCGATATATAAATATAGCTATATTTATCACAATGATACATAGACTCTCCACATATATGTACATAACACATATACATATCATACACTTACACACACACACACACACACACACACACACACACACACACACACACACACACACACACACACACACACACACACACTCACAGCTACATTTATATATCCATCCCTGTTAATTACATAAATATGTGCCTGGATGTCTGTATTGTCCTACATACTCTAATAATGGTGAATAAATCTGCACTATCACACATCCACACTGTTGCTCAAAGGATCCAAACTAGGGGTGCAACAGTACATAATCCAACTACCTACAGACCCCTGAGCCTGATGGATGTCACCACATAGAGGGACACAGGTGAATAGGTGGTATAATGTATAATATTGTCACCACACGCATGAGCAGGGCACATTATTCCTGCCCACAGGTTTGCCTATCTAACTGCAAGCAGCCACATATAGCCATACTGGTAAATGTACACACATAGCTAGGAAAATAATAGTTATCCCACAGCTACAATACTAGATGTAGATAACAGTATGAAGCAAAATTGCTCTGCTGACCACAGATGCTGTTCAACACAACCCTAGTTTGTGTAATGCACTGGCATTGTGCCAGCAATCACATATACAACAGACTCAACCTGTGGTATGTGCAACAAATACTGTGATCTATAGTGAATAAGACTAGCTAGGTAGGAGTTCTAATCTCACTCCAAGCTACTTGCTGTGCGTGTCTGTGGGTGTGTGTGTATGTATCCCCCTCCAGAACAACTGCCATGCCCTCAAGGGTTGTCCACCTGCAATGGTTATGCACTTTTTGGCCCTGCAACTTACTGCTGGCTTCCACACTTCCTCTTCTACAAGGCCTGCTCATCATCCACATTAAGACTACCAGCTGACAATGAAGCATCCAGACTTAAGCTGTGGAGTGGGTGATAAATACTGTGGTCTGTAGCGTGTAAGTCTAAATAGGTAGGAGTTTTCATCTCTCTCCAAGCTACTTATCCATGTGTGTGTGTGTGTGTCCCTGCAGAGCAATTGTCTTGCCCTCATAGGATATCCACCTGCAATAGTTATGCACTTTTTTGGCCCTGTAACCTGCTGCTGGCTTTCAAACTGCCCTGTTCTACAAGGCCTGATGTCATCCATCTTAAGAATACCAGCTGAGAATATAGTGTCCAGACTTAAGCTGTGGCACATGTGATAAATGCTGTGTAAAACTAGATGGGTAGGTGTTCTAATCTCCCTCCAGGCTACTTGGTGCATGTGTGTGTCCTGATAGCATAAATATGATCACCTTGATAACATGCTAATGGGTAGGGTTTTGCAGTATTTTATTTCTAGTGTGTGATGTGACCTCCAAAGGACTGACCACAACAAGGCCTGCTGATGTCATCATGCATATGTCCTGAACTGATAGTACTAAAAGACATAAGGCTTGTTGTGTGCATCACATACTGTAATCTATAGTGTGTACCATTACATAGGTTAGTGTTTCCATCTGCATACAGCCAACTTGCACTATTTGTGTGCCTTGGCATGTCCTGTACGCAGTGATTGAAACTGGTACTAGCCTCAATGTACCCATGATTGTATGTGAGCTTGTTAGAGCATTTTACATCAGCTTATGGAACCATAGAACATTTGATCTTCACTGACATAATGGCTTTACAGCCCTCACAATCATAGACATCTTTATACCCATAGTTACAGGATCAACACATATTGCCCTAGTCCAAGAGTTTTGAGATAATGGTGACCCCCACCAATCATACAGATGGCATGTGGTGAGGTGCTCTGTGTGCCATTAGGCAGGGTTTTGTTTCAAGATGTGTTTAAGTCTGCTAGACAAATCTCTTTCACAAGCATGTAATACCAACTTCACATACAAGATTAATGTCCTTAAAGTGGATTATCCATTTACTATGCCTCCTACAGATAGGCAGCATATGCAATTAAGCAGGGTCACATGTTACCCTGTATGCAAGACAGAGATCACCCAAGAGTAGTCTATATGCCACAGATGGAAATGACACTCATTACAGACTATTCCCATTGAACACATATTGAATAAATGAAGTGACTTTGTGAGGAACCATACTGTTGTGTGCAATTGCCAGTACTGCTTGTAAAGGTACATTACCAAACGACCATTGCACTCAGATATTGGCATGTTGAGGGAAGAGTACTTGGAGATTATGAGTATGTCACTTACAGGTGACTGTGGCCTCACCTATTCCATATGATTCCTGCCATACCACTATAGAAACATGATGATATGAGCTACATTAGGTGTAAAACTGTGTGGCCAGTTCTTTCACCCCTGAGTATGTACATCACATGTTGCAACTGATGTGCTACTTACCAAGTACATAATTCTAACTGATGGAACTGTCACTACATATATATTTGCATGGAGTTTATGGCCATTACTATGCCAAAAGGCATGTGTTCACAATACCCTCTTGTAGGATATTGGCATGCCACAGAGACTCTATCAGTGCTCACAATTTGGAGGCATCAGCCAACATTGTTAGCCACAATCAGTCAGTAGTTCAGTGTGTTGTGGTTAAATAGATTCCAAGTAGTATAGGACACAGGACTGAGCCCTGTTGAGCACTACTGCTGATAGATCAGCTGTTGGAGGCAGATGTCCATATGTTGCCTATGTATGTCAGCAATGGGCTACTTAGTGACACCTACAATTACAGTATCGTGGATGCTTAAGTGGGTGCTTCGTAAATGTTGCTTGAGCATGGGATATAGTCAGATGGCCTGGCTGTGTTTAGGGGATTGTATGCCCTGATGTACACTCACCCAGATCCATGGTGGCTGCCTTGGAAATGTCCACCATGTGTAACAGTCATGCTCCCCCGTCACACATCCAAACTCTGTACAGTCAATTGTGTGTAGAACACATATATGTGTGCTGATCAGCTCCATGATGATCACCTCTATGTGCAAACAGCTGTGGATATTCAGTCAAAGAGGTCTATAGTTATGTCAGTGAGTAAATGCACAACCTCTGTACAAGGGTATAACAGTTGCCATTGTGTACTCAGCTGGTGTACAGCCAGTAGTATCGATATGATTGCAAGGGTGTCCCAGTGGTGTTAGCAATCCATGTGAGATGCAGCCTGGACTGTTAGCATGTGCAATAGATGCTGTGCATCCTCCAAAGATAGGCCAGTTATGAACTGCTCTGTAATCTGGAAGTTATGGGACAGATTGTAGGAATGTCATGATGTCATGTGTCGCATGTGGTGCGGACATGGTAATGTAGTTGACACAGTGTGGGTGTACAGGTTTAGTATGAGTCCAGACTGATCATATGTGGCATCATGAAGTATGAGGTCACCGACAATCTGAGCCTGTCCTTTGAGGTCACACATGTAACTGCACTGTGCATAGTGGTTCTGCTTTGAATGGGTGGCTACTTTTGTCATTTACCATGTCTACTCAACATCACAACAACACTATCCACTTCTTTTACCTGAAGAGATAGTGCCTCCATATTAGGGGAGGCACCCTCATCCCAACTGTCACACAGCACTGTCCACCTGTTATTGTACAGCCTGCTAATGGCAGCTGTCCACCAGTCAGGTTTGCTGAGCTATGAAGAGCCTGTGTCCCTCCTGTCATGTACACCCGAGTTCATGCAGTTATAATGCTGCTGATAAAATGCATGGGTGTAAAGCTTTGCTTACTTACTTGTCCTATCTGAAGGGGGAGATGTGGTCACACTATGTAAACCAACCCACAGGAGGTAATAAATGGCTGTCTTGACATATATGTCTGTATTGTCTGCAGGGGGGGTGTACAGGCCAGTAGTTATAAGGAGACTGAAATGTGGTCAGATCCCACCAGGGGGCAATCTCACATTGGGGGTGCTGTACTGCTCACCCATACTGGTAAACATTTGATGCAATATGTTGGTTCCCTGTGTTGGGATGTCAGGGAATTGCTGCTGGGCATTGTATGTAAGGACCTGAACCATCCTTTGGGTGATTGAGCTGCAGCACAACTAAGCAACACAGTGTGTACATATTACACTTCCCTAACATGAGAAGCCTTGCATGACTCTATTCCTGCAACATGCTGGAAGTAACTGCAACACTGACTTGCACAGATGACAACTAGCATGTAGTGCCAAGCGGTGTCCCCAGATCTCTAACCCATGTCACCTAACATGCCATGACAGGAGTTAGCATGGATACTAGCAGTGATACTGTCATACACCTAGTTACACTGGACCAAACACTGTTACTTTTGCTCAAGGTCAGATCATGCCTACCAACTGTAACCAGCAGAGCTCATTGACTGTTACACTATGCAATGGATTTCTGACATATGTCTCACTCAACCAACCATGGCCTGACAAGGTGTATGACAATATTAGGCCAGCAGGCCTTGCTGGAAACTGTGTGCATCATGTACAGAGTGTTATGTCAGCTGGTGGATAGGCAAGTGTCTGACTCTGGGAGATAACATTGGGAGACCTGCACTGCAATGACACCAGTCACCAGTGGGGTTTACCATCCTCCATTATTGGTGTACTCCATTTACCTATTCCCTCTCTGCAGTCACAGCCATTGTCAGTGACCTTTGAGTATATTAGCAGGAAATTGCAAATTGGGAGATGTCACAGACTCCCACACAAAACCACCAGTTATCCAAGATGTCCTAAGACACAGTCATTTATCCTTTGAGCCACTGACAAAGACTAACTGCCAACGACTGCACAATACTACCCTGTGGGAAATCATGCACCCCTGCAAAATATTGTAGTACCTGCACACCACACAGTTCAGCCATTTCACATGGAGTTATGGACACCAAGAGTAATGTAGCCTTTGACTGTCACTGGTCAGAAAAATGTGGGGGTGCATACACTGACAAGTATGAAATGTAAGTCCCAGAACGTCACAGCTATACTGAATGTGGCAGTCACAACAGCTATCAATGTGTGCAATGGCATCTTTGGTATGTCATTAATCAGGTATTTTGCGCAACTTTAGCAGCCACACAGGTTCCATGGTACACCAGTACACACCATAGATAACATATCCTATGGGGTCCGTGTCATGACCATGCATGTCTAGTCTGTCTCCTAAATGCTTTGGAGGGGATGTGTATGGCTCTATACAGGGAGGTGTCAGATTACACTGTGTACCTCCTGCATATTCATGACAGGACTAACACATCTCACCTGCTCTATACCCCTACAGCATCAAAGTAGTATCCATAGTACATGATGCAGAGATAGGTATGTAACACAGACAGTACAACATACATGAAACAGGTCACTCCCAAGCATGTGTAGCACACATCTGCTGTGACACATAGTGTGCAGGTTACAAAATGGAATGCAGAACATGACAATCATAGTGGGTGTTGGGCAACTTTCTGCACTGAACACAGGATATTTGCATATGGGTCATCTCCATCACCACAGCTTGTAGATGCATGAGCTCTCAAAATCTTGGTGACACTTATCAAGGGTAGCAGACCTTTTCACAGATTTAGGATGCATGAGTATGCCGAATACTGCCACTGTCCATGTTAGCCTGTTATAAACATATGAACCTTTGCAGTCATGCAATTATAGTGCTCTACCTTGCTGAAGACATATTTCCACTGTGCTGACATGCCATCCTGTGCTGATTTTTGCTGCTGTGTATCCATAGCTTACCCCAACAGACTCCTGAAACAGAAATCGATCTGTGATACACCTGTCATTGTATAACTACACAACAGTACAACATCATACAACATAAGGTACACAGAAGTACGTGGCATACTTGTGACAAATGTCAGCATACAGTTGGCTGTCATTAACCACTGCAAGTGGCATAGCAAAACAATACTGCATTACACAAGTACATGTTAACTAATATAGTTACCCTCTGCATCAGACACATAGCTTCATTTCCTTCGATCAATAGCAAGGGTGCCAGGAATGTGGGATAGCTATCATCACTTGTACAGGGTGTTGTATGGGGGTACAGGAGGCCTAGGCTGACTCAATAGGTTGACATCATGCGTGTGAGTCAGGAAGGGAAGTAGGTAAGATGGACAATGGAAATGTGCCGTGTGCATCTCTAGGTGACCTGCATTTGACAGTGGTGTGTGAGAGTGTGCATGTACACAGTCAAGCTCAGTGCTAGCCCTACATGTGTGTATGATGGACAGCTTTGGACCGTGCATGGTACCGTTGATAGTTCAATGTCTCCTGCCCAAAATATGGGAACTGGCTCTGCCAGGAATTGCACTGGCACCTCCATGCCCAAGGTCAGAAGTGATGTTAGTACCTGATGGTGACTGCTGTCTGCTGGGACCATGTCCCCCATGATAACCCTCCAGACCATGAACACATGGCCTGCCATGTCGAGGGGTAGTGCTGGAAGTACTGCCAATATGGCAGCGTGATTGTGCATGGCCACATGGACTCTTAGCAGATGGGGTTGCTGACCTACATCCATGAGTCTGATGCTAAATCCAAACACACGTTCCAGCACAGACAATGTGTTGTCCAAGAAAGACACTGTCTCAGCCCACCTTCTGTCCAATGCATCAGTCAACCAATCCATGGTGTCCCCACTGTGGTGGAGGCATTCACAAATGTCAGACTGTGTGCATCCATAACACTAAGTATACATCTTGTGTTCTGTTCAAAATGTGCCTGTACCTCCATGAAGGCCAAAATAATGCATTGAGTGACCCATGATATGACACCTGCAACACTTGGTGAACGGAAAACAGAGATCTTATGAACACCCATGTCAATCTGCCTGTGTGAGACCTCGCCAGCTGTCTGGCTATGGCCAGTGTCCACACACACTAGAGCCATAGATGCCACACTTTCCAGTTCAATGTCCCCACCCTCTGACTGTCCAATATGTGTGGCCTCCAGGGATTCGGTATGTGTGGGCATATGGACTGTGTGCAGTGACAAGAGGGATGTCTACATCTAGGACAGATTCAGTCCCAAACACCCCCAGTTGTGCCACACTGTGGCCACCATCATCATCAGAGTCCGAAGAGACACTGACATCAGGTTTTGTAGGGGACAGAGACCAACCCACCTCCAGTCACCTGTAATAATAAGAAAAAAAGTGGTAGATGAGTACCTGCACTATTCAGTATGAAAAACCACCAATACCCATAATAAGAAATACCCACAACTGGATTAGCAGTCAAACTTCTTTCTTCTCCTCTTTCATCCAAAATAGACTTCCTCAGACCAAAATACATCTTCAAGTCAAGACCTTTATAACAATCACTTTACGTAGATCAAGTAAAACATGACTACTAAAATTTACATTTTAATTAAGCAATATTTCCTTACTGAAAGTACCAACCTAGCCACAGCCCACTCACAACTGCTTTCCACTCTCCTCTATGGATCCCAAATATTTACTAATCTATGAATAACAGATCTGAATAGTCTAGAATCCTGGTATAATAAAATTGCAAAGTTCACTACAGGCCACCCATACAGAACCCACCACTGCTCAGCACTCGCCAAACTCAACTGGCTAGAATTCCCAAACGTTTTAACACTCAATCAACTGACCACAGTCCACAAAATAATTCACCAGCCCAATGACTGCCCCACAATTACTAACCTAATTCTACCCAATATTAATTACAGATCACTCAGGTCCTCAAACAAACTAATGTTAAAGGTTATGCATCCCCATAACACCCATTGTACATCTCTCTACTCCTATAAAATTGCTATGTTTTGGAGCAGTCTTCCTCAACCCATGGCAAAAAACCCTAGCTATCACCAGTTCAAACACCTTTTAAAATAACATCTAGCAAATCATTGGCTCTGCTCCTGTCATATTCCTGGCTAAGTCTACCCACGCTCCATCTATTCTCATAACTACTCCTTTCCTATCCAGCTGTAGGCCATGTCTACTGTTTTATTTTTTCCCACATCGCTAACGTTGTATTATACTTCTCCTATTAGCAGCTAGTGTGGTCTTAAATCTTAGGAAATCAATGGTCAAACACATTTGTAACTGTATATATTTTTTACACTGTGACTTAGTAATGTTGTTAATATTATTGGCTTTTTACATTTTTCTCAAGTGTATGTTTGAAGCTTTTCTCCATGGGTCACCACTAAAAATGGGTTTCTAGCCCAGATGGTCATTACCTGGGAAACAAATGTAATAAATAAATAAAATAAATACAAAATAAATAAAATATGACACTATACTTGATAAAACAACTCATAAAAACCCAGTACACCTGTCTTAACAAATATAATGATATACACATATCACTACAAAATTTAATGCCCTTTCAACCTTTTGTTTTTAAAAAGGCATTTTAGAGTAAATGCCTCATTTAAACCAGGCAGCTTATCTTTTCTTAACTGTAACTGACAAAGTGTTTCTTCTTGTTCAACTACACTCCTGTGATTACGCCCTCTAAGTTTGCAAAAATATAGCTAGTTTAACAACATATAGTAATATTAAATCATAATAATAAATAAAAATAATAAATAAATGAAGATAAGGGGTGGGGAGGGAGACTGACAATGCAGACTATATCCCTGAAAACACTGATACTAAATTCTCTACAGGCATGTAGTGTCAGTTCTACGTACAGTGACTACAATTCTCCTATAGCTGAGGTAGCACATACATACCTCTCAAGCTGTTACCATGGATCAATATGGGTCAAGCAATGACAAATGCAGCCAAGCTAGACTTTCCACTGTGTGATTCCTTAAAACCTTTTATATTAGAGGTAACATGGGATATTACGCAAATGACCCCACACGAACATCAGGTGTTTCAGCTACATGGTATTTCTGAATGCCTATGACTTTTTAAAATCTGTTATGGATAAATTCAGGCCAAGGTTTTTCTTTTAGCTTTTACTGATTGTTTTTTTCTTTTTGACCTTGTTACTCATTGTTTTAGTTTGTTAGTTGGGATATTTTATAGACACCCCAATAGTTAGGGACATCAGCTGGGTACGACAACCCTGTATTTCCAAAAATTAGCCAGTCAACTTATGCTGTGCTGATGTGGTCATAAGGCTGAAGAATGCATATCCGCAGCTTGTGGAGTTTGGATTTATTGGCCTGAATTTGTCCATAACAGACTTTAAAAACTTATGGGCATTCAGAATCGCCTTATAGCTAAAACACCTGATGTCCTTAAAGGGGTCATTTGCATATATCCCATGTTACCTCTAATACAAGAGGTTTTAAGGAATCGCACAGTAGACAATCTAGCTTGGCTGGGTTTTTCTTTTAGTTTTCACTGATTGATTTTCTGTGTGACCTTGTTACTCTTATGTTTTTGTATATGGTGGTAAACCATCTATGGGGGGGGGGGGTAACTCAATTCCATTGAAGTAACTCAGTTCCATCGGGTGATGCAATGGTGCTGCAGTTAATGTTGTCACCTCACAGCAAGAGGTTCTCTGGTTCAATTATTGGCTGGGGTGCCTTCTGTGTGGAGTCTGCATGTCCTCCCTGCATTCATGTGGGTTTCATCCAGGTACTCCGGTATCCTCCCACATTCCAAAGACATGCATCTGGGGCATCTCTCCCTGGGTCTCCACTGAAAATAGGCTCTGTCCTAGTCAGACTTTCCTGGTCAACAAATGTTAATTAAACAAATAAAGTACCTGATTGGTCCTCCCCTCATTTCAATTGTTCTCCAACTACGTTTGCCTTTGTGACTCCAAAATCAAAATTAATTTGTCTACCCCATGCCCTAAGTGTATTCCTCTCTGGTACATTGCATTTTTTGAATATCTTAACAGACATGATTTATTTCATTCTGGTTCAACTTTGTACTAGAAACAATTACAAATAAGCTTATTTTTATTAAATAAATTTTATTAAAATAATTTCATAAAAATACAATTATTAACAGAAAACTGCTTACATTTTTTTATATTAAAGATAGAAACACCAAAACATTAATAAAAAAATCAAATAAAAGACAATTAACTATGCACACCAAAATCCACTATACTATAGGTAAATAAATTAATTTAAAACAAGTTAATAAGATCAGATTAACAGTTTTAAGTTATTAATTTTCTAATAATTCAATTATGTTCAACCATTGAGTATACACTACTGTAGTCCTTGAATATCTAGACTTAATTGTCATTGATTCTAACTTGGATACCTCCAAGAGAAAATCTTTAAAGTTTTGAAAAGAGGGAATTTGCGATGATTTCCAATTCCTAGTAATTTCTTTTCTGGCTATGGACAGTACAGACCAAAGAAGTGAATATTTACTAGATTCAACACAAGTTGGGATTGAAGAATTAAATAAAACTAATGATTTAGTAAGATGAAAATTATCAGTAAAAATTGCTTGCAAGAACTTATTAATATCTTCCCAGAGTTTTTTCAAATGCAAACAATCATAAAAAATGTGTGACCAATCAGCATTCTGAACCTTCATACATCTCCAACAAAGAATATTTTCCTTATACATCTTATTTATGTTATATGGGGCAATGAAAGATCTGTTTAGAAATCTCCAGGTAAAGATTCTCCATTTAAGTGAAGATGTAGTTCTACCTGCTGATTGAAGAAAATTCAATTTATCCTTATCTGAAGGGTTATTATTATTAATATTAGATAATTATTTCCACTAAGTATCATGAAATATATCAAGATCAGATTTGATAGTTTTATATATATTTGAAAGGCTAATTTTAATTAAGTTATTCTGTTGAGTAATAGCAATGAAATAATGAATAAGTTTGGGAATTAAATTTTTAACTGAAGAAGGTCTATTTTTAATATAATTTCTGGCTTCTTGCAAGTCAAGCCATAATGATGAATCTAGATCATTCTCTATCAATAAAGTATCAATAGATTGCAGTTCACTATTTGTAAACATTTGATGCCAATAAATGAAATGATTTTTTCAAATGTTGACATTTTATGAAAATGTGTAGAGAAAAGAACCCCTTGTGTGTATGCTATAGGGAAAATAAGGAATAACCAAGCATCATATGATTGAGACTTAAGAATGACATTTTTAAAGGATTTTAAGATAATATTGACATAGTTTGATATAAACTTTAGTGTGGGGCAAAGAGTAAAATATTCATTTAGTTTTCATATGAATATGTTATTTACTAGATTTAACTTAAAAATATCATTATTATTGTTTACATTTTGTGATGAAGATAGAATACAATATTTCCATTTTGCTGAGTAATTATTATCTATAATGTACAAAATAGTCTTTATAACTGAAGAAATAGAATATATTTCTAACTTTGGAAATGCAATACCTCCATTATTCCAGCTATACATATAATATGATAAAAATATCCTAGGTTTAATTGGGTGCCAAATAACATTTTTAATTATGGTGTAAACTTTCTGATTATTGCATAAGGTGGAGGGATGGAGATAGACTGAACTATGTATAAGATTTGGAAGAAGTATCATTTTTATAATAGATAGTTTCTCTTCTATTGAGAATTTTATTTTGGACCATTTCTATATTAGTCTGTCTATTTCTATTAAGCTATTTTCAAAACTCAGTTTTAGTATTTCTATTTTATATTACTAGCTATTATTATCCCTAAATATTTTATGTGTTGGGGTTGAGGTATATATCTTTCATATTAATTTTGAATATTATACTTTTTTGGGCCAGTTAACAGGATTTGTGTTTTGTTATGGTTAAATTTAAGACCTGAGTTTTTTTGAAAGTAATCTATATCATCAAATAATTCCTGAATTGTTGGGTTTATACCTCCCAAAGTAATCAGAATGCAAACAACTGAATCTTTGAAGTTTTATTAAGATTTATATCGAAACCTTTAATATTACTATCTCCTCTAGTCAGATTCACTCAAGGTTCCATAACTAAAGTAAATAAAAGAGGAAATAAAGGACAACCTTGTTTGGTCCCTTTAGTTATAGGTATGGACTGAGATATATTAGAACCGATTTTGACATAAGCTTTTGAGCCTGTATATAACTGGGTGATAAGATTTATAAAATTATTTGAAAACTTAAGTTCATGTAAGATAATGAAATATTGATCCAAATTAACTATGTCAAAAGCACAATTTATGTCTAAACTAACTATAGTTAGATTATTTTTTAAGTTTTGAATTGATTTAATTAAGGTTATTATTCTTTTAATGTTATCAAAAGCTGTTCTATTCACTATGAAACCTGTTTGGTCTTCATCTACTAAGATGGGAAGAAAAATGTTAAGCCTCTTTGTATTGATGGACATAAACATTTTATAATCCATGTTTAATAACGATATAGGTCAATATGAATTACATTTAGTAGGGTCTTTTTCAGACTTTATAATGGGAGAGATAAATGCATATTTCCAGGATGGAGGGATGGTATTATTATTTTGTATTGTGTTAAACACTGAACGTAACAATGTTCAATAAAATTTTGTATATTTCTGTGATAATACCATCATTACTGGGTGCTTTGTTTTGTTTGCATGTATTACTTTGCTCTTGAATATCCTTTAATGTAATTTGTCTATCAAGTACATTGGTTTGTTCTTCTGTTAATTTTTTAGTGTTTTTATTAATAAAATCTTGAATATCTTTCTTTGGATTTATTAGTGCAGAAGTTTGGTTCAGTTTAAGGGAAATATTCTCTAAATTCATTTAATATGTTATGTAAGTCAGATACCTTTTTTCTTATGAGGTGAATATATTTCTTTAATATGATTACTTTTGTTTAATCTTTTACTTTATTGGCTAATATATTCAAAGATCTGGGATTTAATGAAAAATAATAAATTTAAATGTATTAAGACTGATCATAGTTTTATGGTTTAAAATGTCAAGATATTTCTTGTTTAAGGTTTTTATTTCCTCCAATTTAAATGTGTCTAGTTGTTTTTTGATAACTCAAGGTTCAAGGTATCAAGCTTAGTTTGTATCTCTTTTAAATCTTTATCCCATAAAAGATTTTTTTTTGTACCAGTCAATTATTCTGCCATATAAATATGCCTTTATGGCATCCCAGATGAAAATTTCAGATGTAATATTACTGGCATTAAATCCCAAGAAAGTATGACCTTCCTCTAATATAAAGGTGTTAAAATCTTTTAATTTAGTGATATATGCTGGTATCCATTTTAGTTGAACATTGTAATGAGTATAAATATGTATATCGAAGGTTATAGGGTTATGATCTGAAATGGGACAAGTAATAACTTTCTCATTACTTAGAGAATCAGTTAAACCATTGGAAATAAAGACTGTCTATTCTTGCGAATGAGTTATGTCTGTGTGAAAAGAAAGTATAACCTAATGATTTTGTGTCAGCATAATCATCAATGTCCTTCAATAGAAAGGAATTTGTAAATTATTTTAGAAGTTTGGCTGAACCCAAAACTTTTCTGTTACCTATAAAAGAAGAGTCTGAGCTATCAAAAATGCAGTTGAATTCTCCAGCTAATATAATTTTGCCTTTAGAGAATTGAATAATATGATCTATATGTTGCTGAGCTGAGCTCTGACCAAAGCCAGGAATCTAGTATGTTAATTAGAGTGAAGATTAAGTTATTAAACTCTATTACAATAGAAACTATCATACCTTTATTATATTTGCATGAATCTATAATTTTCGGTTGTGGTAATTTGTTATTCCAAAGTATTGTAACACCTCTCTTTTTTGAGAGTGCTGAGAGCTATGGAGTATTGAAAAGTATTTAGTTTCTAACTTGCAAACATCACCCTCTAACAAATAAGTTTTTTGCAGAAAGAATAATTGAGAGTTATTTAACTGGAGAAATTTATTTATAGATCTACTCTTGTTAGGGTTATTCAAACCATTTATGTTAAGGGAAATACAATGCAAAAAGTCATATTATAAGAGTATTGATGAGAAGTATATACTGATATTAACTTTCAATAAACTTAGAACTATGAGATAAAACTAGCAAAATGTTGGAGATATAAATAACAATTTTCTATACTTGTTTTAGTGAACATCAAAAAGAAAACTATCAAAAAATAGTAACAGAGTTTTATAACATTAAATACCTCAAAAACCACCTAGAGTTATAAACTCCTAATTTGAGTGACATTAATCACCCAAATTAACTAACCTACTAGCAGCACATTTCTGTCAAGCTCCACCTGAGTATGAACTAATAATTAAAAACATGGGTTGTGAATAATACTGTCTATATTATGCAAGGGAAGAAGTTATCAACAAATCTATGCTAAATTGACAAGTAGACAAGATAGCTTAAATTGAATTGCAACAAAAATAGCATGTTATAAGGTAACAAAGACTAATATCCTAAATTAGCAATACTATAAGAATATGAAATTACAAAGGGTGCAATAAAGATTCCTATAAATAAAGTTATTAAAAAATCTAAGAGTTAATACATAGTTATGTACTTTATTAAATGAAAATATAATCAGGAATTGAAATAACATTTTTTTTTAAAACTGTAGAATTATGTTTTTACCAAAATAATAAATCTATATTAGATCAACTCACTACAAAAATACTTCATATTATATAGGAAGTAGAATAACAAAGTTACTTGGAAACAATTAAGAGTGTAAGTGCATAAGTGGATATATCCAGATTATCTTTTAAATAATTAAGTTATTCTATTATAACCAAGAAATATTGTAAACTAATAATTTGTAAGATATATAACATGAATTTAACAGAGGATATAACCAATAAAGGCAAACCAAAATCTATTTAAAGTAAAATATTTTGACTATAAGTCTAGAATGAGTAAAATAATTACTGTTTTACAAGCTTTTAACAATAAATATACCCTCTTTAAATGTACAGTAGGAACAAACCAAATCTATTTACTAAGCTTACATAAATATTAAAATGCAGATAACAAAAGTAGCACTATAATAAAGGTTTAAAATAAGTCTGTACTGCTACTTTTTACCTTGTAATAAGAATGCATCAAGTTTACGTTAAATTAATTAATACTGATTGATGCATAACATAATGGGACCTATCTCTTTTGATCTCTACTGAGGAGAAAAAAAAAGGCTATCAGCTCTGAAGAAGAATCCCAGACAACAAATGTAAAACAAATAAGTAAAATAAGTAAAAGTAAAAAAAAAATAAAGTAAGATTTTTTTTTCCAAATTGACAAGCACTTGCATATAGATACTTGCATATACATACTCAGAGATACAGAAAGAATGACTGTAATATACTTGATTCTTAAAACTCTAAGCATGTCATGTAATGTGCAAGATATTAAATATCATCTTAAGCAGTCATTAAAAAAAAAGCCCTAGTATCTATAACAAAATTAAATTCAACAGTATATAGATAACTGTTAATACATGCCATATCTAGAAGATTATCTGAACATTAATTAAGATTTCTACAATGCAAGTGAATTCCAACAGTAGTATTAGCATTTTTAAACCGTATATAATTAGAGTTGCCAACTTATCAAATGCCCAAAGTGAGACATTTTTGATACAGATGTCAGATTTTGCAAGGCAAAACATATCCATGTCCAGTATAGGACAGAAGTTTACTTTTTTGCCTAAATAACATCTTATTCTTGTAACATTTTAGTTGCTTATTCTGTTTCTTACAACACATAGAAGTCTCAGATACAGAATAAATGTTTTATGCAACTACTAGACAAAATATAGGCAATAATCTTATCCCAAAATCTCAGGACACTTGCCATTTTTTCAATTTTTTGCAGGACACAACTGCCCAAAAGGAGACTGTCCCTCACAGAGTGGAGCAGGTGACAACCATATGTATAATCATTTTACTAAAAAGAAGATTCTTGTTGCTTTAAAATTACAAGAATACAATCTCTCACTACCTACTAATTAAATAAATATATTGGTTACTTTCTATGTTATAATAAAATGAAGCTTGCATGTATCAACGGTTTTGATGCTTATTTAGACATGATTTTACTTTATATAAACTGCAAGAACTGATTAAATTATGTTGTATAGGCTGAACAATGCACGGAAGAAAAAAAAACAGTTGCTTTCTTTTAACAATGGCCGTCAAGCTGAAGGTGACGTCATACCGCTCACCAGAGATGCTCAGCTGTGTGTGTGATCCTGTCTTCAGGTTGTAGGAAGCGTGATCACCCTCCAAATCTTCAGCAGGAAGCAACAGTTATTTCAGACAACATCTGAAGATATCCTAAGACTCGAGAGGTTCACGGGATTCTCCAACAACACTTCATTGCTTCACTGTGAAAAACAGCCGAGAGAGGCAAAAGAAAGAAAAAACAAAAAAAGGGGAGAAACAACTCATGGATCTACTGTACACCAACATTAATTTCAAGCCCAAAACCACCAATGAATAGGGCTTAAACAAACAAAAAGAGTACCACAATAAAAGCATGAAATAAAGCCACTATGCCCAAAACAACAACAACAACAACAAAAAAGACACTAAAACCGCAAAGGCATGTGCAAATATTTACCCAAAACATAATCAAATACAGGTATTCAACAGCCCCATACAGAAATGAGCAAGGAATCAAGCAACAAAACTGTAAATCAATATAAGAATTAACATCCGGATAACTTTCTCTAAATGCAAGCAACTACTCAAAAAACATGTACCAAAAGCTAAATTATAAACTATGATGAGTGAAGCCAAAACAAAATATGAATATTAAAACCTTTACATATGCATCAGATTAATGAAATGAGGTAAAGGACTGTAATCAGAACACCTACCACAGAATCTCAGTAATATGCAGCTACTTAGTATCAGTAAACAAAAACAAATTAAGTTATGCAGTCTATGTGTTCAAAGGAATATGTAAGCAAGGGACAACAAGCAGATATTTTTTCTCTTAATAAACTGAGTATATTTTAAAGAAGCTAAATATATATTTACTATAAATATACAAAAAATAACTATAACACAAGAACTAAAGGTTATTAGTAAAGATAAATGATAAAGCAAAAAACTAAAGGCTATTATGAAAATCTAATAAACTGTTCAGTAAGAAACATACACCAAAAACACAAGATAATAAAGAATACACCACTCACCTGTTGATCCATTTTCATTTTCCCGGACTACTGGGTTACAAGAAAAAAGTCCTATATAAGGAAAAATAAAAATATAAACCATGAGGTAACAAGGTTATTTTTTTTAAGTTTCCTCTTTTGATCTACAGTTTTCCAGGTTTCATTTTCAGCAATTCTTTTAAGACTGGTACTAGCCCAGTCCATGTCATCTATTTTTTCCAAACTTCTGTTAGATTTAATGTACTTAACAGCTGCATCTATTTCATCAAGAGTCTTAGGACCATCTGGAAGGAAGATTCTCAGCCTAGCAGGGAAAAGCAGGTGAGATTTTATTTGTGCTTTTTTTAGTTCTTGGAGTAAATGTAGGAATTGTTTCCTTTTAGTTATGATAGGCGTAGAATAGTCATTGTCAAAACGAATGATGTTATCTTTGCATTTAATAGGTGACTTAGACCATGCAGTCTTCAATATTATTCCTTTATCATGGGATGATAGAAATTTGACTATAACAGATTTTGTGGAATAACTTCTTGTAGAATTGGATGCAGATAGAGATCTATGAGCTCTTTCTATACCAAAAAAAGTACTTCAGGAAGCTGTAAAACATCTGGTAGCCATGAGATTAAAAATGTCTCCAATTTGTTTTCTTCTAGGTTGTCTGCAGCCCAAAGACCCTTTGTTATTTTTTTTTAGATCTATTCTCAAGATCATCTATTTTAGTTTGAAGCAGAGTATTTTGCTTCAGAAGGAATTCTAACTTATTTTCATTTTGTTGTATTCTGCTGTCCATAACATTTAAAGATATTTCAATACCTGTAAGTTGTTTCTTCTGCTGCTTAAGGTCTTGATGCAAAGTCTCCATTTGTTGAGAAGTATTTTCTTTAAAAACATCAATCTTCACATCTATTCAGTCATTTTTTGTGGATAATTCCTGAATAGTAGTTAAAAGAGTTTGAAACTCTTTTTTATTGCTGAGTTCTGATGAGAGGAGTTTGTAAAGCTCATGTTGAATCCAGATGACAGACACTTGTCTCTTATTTTTTGACAGGAAAAGTTAAAAAAACAAAAAAAAATGTAACACTAACTTAGAAGACTATAGAAGACTATTAAAAGAAACTAAATATATACAAAAATGTATTTTAGTAAGTTTAAAAAAAAATTCCTGTCATAAAAGAAATGATAAGGCAGAGCTGAAAGAAAGTGTTGCTACTAAAGGCACATCCTTGGCCACGCCCCCTACAAATAAGCTTCTGATGTTTTAAATTCTAAGTGTTGTCTTTCTGTTGTTACTGTGTAGTAAATATATCAGCAAGTTTCTACTTTTTTGCTCTAGAGTAGCACCTATTTTTTTTCCTATTGTGTTAAATTCTGGCTAAGTGTTGTCTTTCTGCTGTCAATGTATAGCAAATATATTAGCAAGTTTCTACTGGCTTTTTGCTGTAGGATTCAGTAAAACTATCTAAGTTTTACTTTATGTACTGCACAGTCACAGCAAGTAAGTTTGTAGTGTGTTGCAATCTAGTTGTCATTTTTTTTCTCTGCTGCTAATCTCTGACACACACACACACACACACACACACACATATATATATATATATATATATATATATATATATATATATATATATATATATATATATGTTTCTCCATATTTCGGATGAAGGTTTCAATTGAAACAGGTTTTGTGTTTTATAAACAGCACAGTCACTGGCTAGTCTAGTCAATTGTTAATAATATGAGACAGTTCTATTCGTGAAAAGAGTTTGGTCATTGCCTAGTCTTTTCATACATGTTACAAACTCAAGCTGCTTTTTCTGAAGTGCTTAAATATTATACTTACAGACTGTATGTTGTGTAGCAAACTGAAATGGGCATTCTACCTGTCCTTCTAAAATCTATAAACCTCCATTTCAGTAATCCCACACTTGCATACCAAAACATATATCTTATTAGTTAGTTTATTTTCATTCTGTCTTTCTAATCTGTGTGGGCCTCCATTTTTGTTTTTAGTAATCCCAAACTTGCATACCTAGACGTATATACTGTTAGCTTCCTTATTTACCTGTTTAAAGACTATAAAGCAGAAATGCACAGCTGTGATATATAGTGCACTACTCATGTTTGCCAAACACTTCTTAATGCAGAAGAGTATTGCCAAATAGTACTTTATCTACCCAGTTCAACCACTTTATAAATCCTAATTATTTTAATTTCAGTTTCTCTCTCTTCCAGTGTACCAGTAACACAGTATGTCTGACAATTGCTGCTGAAAAAGTTAACATAATCACACTACCAAAGGAACTTGTACAGCTGAATTTCACCTCCAGTTGTAAAAGTTCAAAGGAAACAATACCTTCAGTTAAAATCTATGTAAGGCAATTTCTAAGACTCAGACTAAACTTAGTTGTTTTCCCTCACTTATGCATTAGCGTGCTCTGTACTGTAGTGCTGAATCTGATGGAGGGACACCAACAACCACAGGAGTTTCACTGCAGAAGGTGAAGCTAAATTAATACTTTAACATAGTTTACTTTGGTAGTGTAAAATATCCCTGGAAAGGCAATAAAAAGCCCATAACCATACAATTAAATGCTGTGACTCATGTCAAGTATTTAGAGTTCAAAGACCTTGTCTTTGTATCCATAAACATTCTAGCTCACTGATTGTTTTGTTTTTTGGTGATAAACCATCTGTGTGGAGGAGTAACTTGATTTCTTTGTGGTACCTGATTGGTCCTCCCTTCATCTTAGTTTGTTTCTCCAGTTACTATAACATTATTTCAAGTCAAAGTCATTGTGATACTGCCTTTTGCTTTAACTTAGGTGTATGTTAACAGAAATGTACCAGCTTATGTTACTGCCTTTAAAATATATCAAGATTTGTCTTACCTCAAGTTTTTTTTCAGTTTTATAGATCAGTTTCCTGGTACTGCACTGTGGGCCAACCTTTTCCATTCAGGCTACACTATGCTCCCCTACCCTATCCCCAATTTCCACACACCCCACTACATCTACAATTTTCCCTCACTTACTCCACCTCCTCTACTCACCCTCTTATCCTGTATCTAACTTTCTATCCAATAAAAACTGTTTTCTTCATACCATCTCCACCCACTTCTATTCTAAATTGCTTTTCTCACTCTGCTCCCTCCCCAACACTATTATCACTACTCATTACCTCAGCTAACCATACTGCAATATTTTAACACTAACCATACTTTTTCATTCCTTTATCACCATATGTATTTTCCTCCTCTCATTCCTAACATCACCACCAGTAGTAGTAATCAATAAGCACACCTCAACCATTAATTCATCCTTACCTATCAACCATCTTCCCACTAGCTACTAAAAACTCTCTTAAGGCTTATTTCCCATAGCACCATTCCATTGTTGTAAGCCCAAAATACTAAAAACATCTCTCCCAATGTTAAGGCAATGCTTCTACATATCTCTATTAAAAAAGGCCATAATAAACAAACCTCCTTTTTCTACCATATATTACTGTGGTGTCATCCACCCAATCCCGGCTGCCAATCATACTCCAAACCATAAAATGCATGCTAAACATTAAAACAAATAGTCACTCTATACATTAGAAGTATATGCAACAAAACCACAGATTTTCATGCCAGGATAACCCAACATAACCCAGACATCCTAGTCACAACTGAGACATGGCTAAAGCCTGAAATAAACCATGGCAAAATACTACCCATGGTTGTAATATTATTAAGCTTTATAGAAAACATTAAAAAAGCAGGTGGAATAGCTATAATCTTTCCAAATATGCTCACAGTAACTTCATATACAGGCACAATCCCAAATTTTGGAAAAGCAGAAATTCTAACTGCATTCCTAAAACTTAATAGAGCCAAAAAGTATGCATTGCTATGCTATATATCTCCCCGGGGCAGAACATTCCAATACTTGAAAGCATACTATCTTGGATAACAGATACAATCACAAATAAAAGTATCCTTCTGTAGGATGTAAACATTGACTTGCAGTCTTTATCCACAAAAACAATGCTCAATAGCATGAACCTCTTTGGATTCACTCAACTTATTAATACACCAACAAGACATGTCAAAATTATCTCCCAGCAATCTATCCTGGATTTGATTATGGTTACCAAACCATCTAATTTTACTTCCCCAGATGCCCCGCTATACTCTAAGTGATCACATCCCAACATATACCACAGGAGTATTACACAATGAACAAAGGAACATAAGCTCAAAACTACACATAATGTCTCCAGATTCTCCAAGGACTCTTTAATTGAATCTCTGAAGGCAGTTAACTGGTACATCCTAAAAAGATTCCCCATAAATGATGCAGTTGAATACTTCAACACAGCATTTCTAAATATTCTTAACACCTTAGCCTCACAGTTTACAAAAATAATTAAAAACAGTCATATACCATTGCTCACCAACTAATGCAAAGACAGAGAAAAAACATGGATTAATTGGCAAAAGAATAAAAATGACAAAAATTGGCAACTATTCAGACAGCTATGAAACCAAGTCAAGAAACAAGTTAATAGAGATTAAAAGTCTTATTATATTCAACTACAAGAGAGCCATAAAAAGAACGCTAAAAATTCTGGTGCTCCATATCCTATCTCATTAACCCAGATAGAAAAAATAATCCCAGCCCATACCCAGGCATTCCCCATCCTTCAAACAGCTACCTATTTCAATCCAAATGTCATAGAATGCATAGCCGACTTAATCTCATATTCACCTAACAGTCTCCCTTCCACACTACCAACTTCCCCTACATTAGACCCTATCACATTTCTTTCACCAAATGCACCTATCTGCAACTTCTCCAATACATACCCAACTCTACCCACTTTATCTTTCAAACAGTATCTATAACTCTAATAAAAAGCTTTTATGTAAACTAAAACTTTGTTCCTTCTCAGCTGAAAACAATCCTCTGAAATACCTAAATCTAAGTGAAGATGCAATAGCATACCCAATCAGCATTCTTATTAAGAGATTTATAACAGAATTCTGTGTCCCTAACATAGAAAATGGCACACATAACCTCCTTACATAAAGAAAGTAATTTCACTGACATTAAACATTTCCATAGAGTTCAATCAAAAACACCAAATTTAGAAATGCTAATAATAATAGTACCTTTAATAACCACAAAGCTTTTGGGTATAAACACTTCCTCAGTGTGAAAACAAACAATATAAAATCACTTCATTAACCAAAACATTTAAAAAATCACAAGACACAGTCAATCAAATATGCATAGCGATAAAATGTTAAAAACAACATATACATTTTGCAAGATTTATTTCAAACTCATTTGCTTTAATTTTAAAATAGGCTTTATACTAACCCCTGCATTAATTCCTGGTTTGCAGTTCAGTTGCAAGCAGATGGTCCATTTATATTCAATAACCTCTAATTGATTGGTAAGGTCACCACCCCTTGCACTTTTAGGGACAACATCAGTCACCCTGAACATAAAGTCATGGTCTGAATCAACTCCCATTATATGCTTTGCAAGAGACTTCATACTTTTCTCCGTATGTAAGAACAATGTACAATAATATGATTTTTTAATCTTCTAATGCATTTCTGTACATAAAATTTCATGCATTTAGTAAACATAACCAAATATATAATATTAGAGGTGATACAAGTGCCAAAACATTTAAAAAACAAAACATTGTTTAATTCTAATGTGAGAAAATTATTCTTTGTTAAATCCATCTACAACATGAACAATTATAGGTGTGGAAGGTGCCAGATTTATTACTAATTTCCTTTTATTAACATTGCTCATATATTTATAACAAAGATGCTCTTTTAAATCAGAGCAATTCCTATAGGCAAATTCAGGTTTATTTCCAATAATTTCTTTAAGTTCGGGCAAAGTTTTAAGAATACCTCAATTATTGAAAATAATTTTTGTAACACCATTGGTTCTCCTTCTAAATGTAGTGATACAATGCAGGCAATTTTCTCTATTAACCTGAGTAGGGAAAATACAATTATTCATAAAATATTGCTTAGCCATTCTTCTCATTTAAAACCTTGGGCATAAGATTGTCCAGAAACTGTCTATCATATCTCTTCTCAGTAAATTCCTGTATCATATCCTTCATCTGCTCATTACATATTTGCACATCAGTATTTAGCTTGTTGGCTTTTAATAATTGGCTTTTAGCAATGCCCTTAAATGTATGGCTGGCGCATACTATTTTTATGCAAGTATCTAATTGACTGCACTTCCTTTTCATACTTATAGTATTACCATACCTTTTTAATTTCACATCCAAAAAACAAATTTCATGCTGGGAAAAATTCAATGTAAACTTTAAAAAATCAGTTGTATTATTTAAAAATCAACTATCTCTATTAATTGTTGATGTTCACCCTCCCAGACAAGAAAAATATCATTAACAAAATCTTTGAAGAAGGAGATTTTAGACACAAAAGTTGATGGACAATTATATGTACACATCGGCCTTCCCATTGGCTAAAAGTAATATTAGCACATGTGTTGGTGATGTGTATACTCATCGCCATGCCAGGTACTTGATGATAAAGCTGGTTGTCAACCATAAATATATTATTAACTAGTACCATCTCAAATCGTTCAAATAGCGTTTCGCTATAACTTCCAGTCAACACACTGTTAGTACATAGAAACGCATGTACAGTCTCTATGCCATAGTTGTTTGGAATTACTGTAAATAAAGAATTAATTAACTTACTAGATTGTTTAGAAATGTGCCATTCAAACAAGTTATTCAAAAAAATCTCCTGTGTCACAAATATTTGCTTAAAGAAGACTGCAAAAATAGGGATATGGGCTCCATCATCAATCCATGGCTAGATACTATAGGCGTCATTGGTGGGTGGTATACATCCTTGTGAATTTTTGGCAAACCATATAGGATTGGAATGACCGGACATGGTACATTAAAATAATTAAATAAATCAAGGGAAATAGCATTCATTAACTGTAATTCATAAATAGACATATTGACTCTATGTATAAAACTAGTGTGCTATTAATTATTTTAAAAGTGTTTTCATCCCACAGAAATTCATTCATAGAAAATACATAATTCTTCCTATCCAAAATCACAACCACACCACCTTTATCAGCTTGCATAATGATGATATCCACATTATTTTGTAATTTTATAGCTTCATGTTCATCCCAAGTTAAATTATAAGACTTCACTGTGTCACATTGTACATATAACTGGCAAAGCTGCTGCTCACAAATATTATAAATGACTAATAGGTATAAAAATACTAGGTTTCTTACATACCTGAGTTTGAGCAGAAGCTGTGTCTTTGAAATTCAATTTTAAATTTATATTCTCAACAAACATTTTTAAATCATTTAATGTTTCCTCAATTGTGTCCATATTGGAAGGGACACATTTAAGTCCTTTATTCAATAGAGCAATATCAGCAGCCATTAGATGGCTACTGGATAGGTTAACTACTTCGTGTCCACCTATCCAACTGGATTCATTGATCTGCTCCATGTGTCTGGTCCGTTGTAATGTTGCATTCCTCCTCCTCCACCTCTTCTTCTTGTCCACCCCCTTGGGGGGGGGGAGTCGCAAATATGCTTCTCTATCCTTTCTGGTAGGTTGAGTTGCAATGGTTGCCAAAAATCCTCTGGTATGCACCCATTTCCATTCAGCACTGATGCATAAGATGCCCATATATTGCTGGCCAATGGGAAACATTTAAATTCAAATTCATTGTTGGTGCTTGTGCAGAAGCACCTATCTCAGTGTTCTGTATTGTTTGTTTCATTTGATCATTGAATGTACTAGCCATCTCAGGCACTGCAATAATGTCTAGTGCATGCATAGACCCTTTCTATATAGAACTACTTACCTTCTCCTAATTCTCTCTCATCTCTCTGGGCCAGGAGAAAATGTTTCCAGTCCTGAAATCATTGCTGTCCCTTAACAGTTTGGGCATTTTAACAGATTTTAGATGGCGCTCATATCCAGACAATCTCTCAAGCATAATCATTTGATTATATAAATGTATAGAGTTCTTAAAACATGGCATTGCAGACATCTCACTTTCCATTAGAGATATCTTCTCCTGTAGTTCATTTTCAATTTTAATAAAAAATTGGTTTATTAGATCCATGTAATCAGCACTTAACTTTTACGTTCAGCACTTGCCATTTCTTGAGGAGCTCAGGATAGGTATTGCTGAAGGGGGGCATTTTCAAAATCCTCAAGCCCATGGTGTGGAGCTCCACTTGATATAACACAACATGTAAGGTTAGAAAAAAAATTACATCCTATAGTGTGCTCTCAAGAAACATAATATCAAGTAACTGCATAAAAACTAGAATTTAAAAAAGTGTTACAAATAAATGCTAAAACTATGCACATATCCAAAAATAGTGGGAAATCTAAATACTACAATAGTGAGCAGAGCAACCACCCTTTGTAGTGAATTGTCAATTATACTTCAGATCTGTCAAAGAAAAGTTCAGCAATTCTAAAAGCAATTTTGAACCTACCCAGCCCACCCCCGACTACATTTATTAGCAAGAAGCTAGATGAACTTCTTTTAAGCTTTATGTCAGGAAGCTAATTTAACAAATAAAAAATAAATTCCAACATTCTAAGTAATACACTACTGCAAACATAAATAGATTCCAACACTAACACTTAACTAACAAGTAGAGAAAGTGCACATCCAAGTCAGAGCAATAGTGTCTCTTGCTGTGATTCCTGCGTCATGTGCTGTTGTTTGCGTACCTAAACATTTCTTCTTAAACAGAAGAAATTAATTTACTGACATTTTCAGAAAATTTGTATTCCTGTCTAGAGGTAAAGGTATTGATTTAAAGGTTCTTTGTATCAACTCAGCTGACTGACTAAATGACTGCTTCAGTTTGCTGAGTGTATTTTCAGCTGAAGTGAAAGTAACTGAAGGCAGTAAAGCCAGTTTAAGAAAACGGGATAATGTAGCCTAAATTTCCATCTGCTCTGCTTGCATAATTTAATTGCAGCACAAACTTCAGATTTGCAGTGCTGAATGGTAGAGGAATAGTCTTGCTCATCTGATGTCATATAATATCATGTTACAGGTAGTTATTGCCCAGTTTTCACCATATTCATATTGCTATATAGTTTCAAGTCCCAACCTTTCTCATTCTGACAATAATTTATCCAAAATAACCATCTCCAATATTTCTACAGCAAAATATAGTAGATTTATGGGTCTATATGACTCTGGGTTTGTCTTACTCCCATTTACCTTAAAGAAGCATTTAACAAGAGCATGTTTCCAATCTTGGGGAAACTATCCATACTCGGTACATTTTCAAGACATAAGAAACTGTTCAGAGCATACATAAATATAACTATGATAGCAACAGCCAATGAGCAATATTTCAATTAATTTTGACTACTGAGCTCATTGCAATAGCTACAATTAACTTATCTTTTAAAAGAATGACTAGGTTTATTTTCTAATAATGGAACTATTGGGAATCTTACATTCAAACCAATGAAATTGAGCAGTAACAATTCACTCTCCCATGCATTTTCCTTCACTACAAGCAGATTCTGTCTGCCATAACTGTAACAGAATTCCTTAAGGCTATCATACCCTTAAATGCAAAACTATTTTAGAATCTTTGCTATGTGTTTTGTTGAAGTGTTATTCAGTGTCCCACTTTTTTATGATATCAATGTTTTCTCTAACATCTTCCCTGAACTCCTAAACTATCTTGCTGATATATACAAGCATATTCAATGGCAAGTAGCTAAGTAAGCCCAGGGACTAGTACTACATGTGAAATCTCATCAACTTATAAACATTTTAATATGCCAGATCATCTAAAGCTGCTGTTTTGTGCAGCAACATTACATGCATTGTACTTTCCGCAAGAAAAAGTGTCTGTTTTAATATTACAATCCTTTCCTTTATGCAGTAAGGAAAACTGGCACCATTCCTATTCCTTCTGCATACATCACATGGAATGCCATCAACTATAATCCTTAGGTTTTGAAAAAGTAATTATAATATATCACTTTCTTCAAAATATTCTACATCCCCAAATGGTCTTATGATGCTTTAGGATACCAGGTCTCTGTAGTGGGAATTAAATCAATTACTATCACTAATATTACAGCTAATCCTGGTAAATGTGTATTAGCAAAACCTTTTAAATTATGAGAAAAATGTGAATGAACTGATATAATGTAACAATTTCTTTATTTATTTATTTGAATAACAAAGAAAATAAAGCACAGGCATTCCTTTAGCAGTAAAAAAAACATAGAACCCATATTTTATGACTGCACTAGAATACAAAAAAAAATGTTTTCTAAACAGAAAAGTATTACCATAAGATAAGACCATACTGAGACTTATTGTTGGACCATATATTTGCATATAATCAGTGCAACTGAATAAAAAAAGTGTCCTAAAACAATTGTTTTAGTGGCACATTCTTTCAGCAATGTTTCCAAAATACATGTACTCAATGGGGGTTGCTTGTTCTCCTTATGTATCATATGAATATTATAAATTTGTATCCATTCTAGATAATGTGCAACAGAGACATTTTATTCAGTGTTAGAAACAAAGAGTATATTAAGTAAAAATATAACAATATGAACAATATGCAGTATATATGCATAGATAGGACTAAATGTTAATTGTCTGCATATTCACTAAATGGGTTTATAAGCGCCTGGCTTTCATAAAAATTACTATAAATCAGTCCCTTTTCTTCCTTTCGTCTATTTTGGCAAAAATACTACTAAATCTATTTCTCAAATGTCCAAGAGCTATATTTTTACAATACGTACAGTTATCACAAAACTTATTTCAACCAATTTTCTAATCATTTTTTCACATTAGTGATGGAGATAAGGGAATGTAACTGAATAATGTTTTGACAGGTTTGCTGAACTTTCGATATGGTCATCCTGAAACTGAAGCTTGAAATTCATTTTACAAGTAAACATAAGCAATTCAGTCACTACATCTACAATATCTGAAATGTTACTGGACAAAAAGCAAATTATATAATACTGGCAGTTCATTGAAATCCAGTACACACTACACACTACAACTAGGACATGGCAAGTATCACACACCAACCTGACAGGTGAAATCCTTGGTTACAGTCAAGGTGTCCCACAGGGCTCTGTCCTAGGCCCTTACTTGTTTAGATTGTATCTTTCAGACCTTACATTTTTCATCTGAGGTGTTTTACAGTCTATATACTGATGACCTGAAATTGGGTAAACTGATTACAAGTGTTACAAATAAGGCATGTCTGTAAAATAATTTGACTAAATTGACCATTTGGGCACAGGAGAACAATATGCTGATAAATACATCAAAAGCTAAGCATATGAGATTTGGGAAACTGAAAGGTGAAAATACAGCGCACAGTGATTGAAACTGTAGACTCATTTAATGACCCCGGTATATGGGTAGATTCAGCTATGAGTTTTTCTAATCATATCAACCAATTGGCTACTGATAGTTATAGAACTATAAGTTGTATAAAAAGATTTATAAAGTCTAGGAAATCAAACATAATGAAGTTGTTTGTTTGTTAGTTACATTAGACCCAAACTTGAGTATAGAATAACAATATGGAAACCCTGTAGGAAATCAGCATGAATAAACTGGAAAGAGTGCAGTGGAAATATACCAAGGGCATACATGGATGTGAACATCTAAGTTATTATGAAAGAATAAACAATCTAAATGTGTACAGTGTCTCTTATAGATATTGAAGAGGAGATTATATTCAGGTATATAGGGCATTTAGGGACAACTACCTCTGGGAATGTTTGGGGTTATCAAAAAGTACTAAAGAATCATAAGATAACCTATGTAGAAGATTCCATAGGAATGAGAAGTGTACTAATTGTTCTCTTACAGAGTAGCTGATGCTTGGAGCACACTACCAAATTACATTAAAGTACGTACTAGTTTAGATATATTTAAGAACAGCCTGTACATTTATTATGGGAACAAGTGTTTTGTTATATTGGCAAGCTAGAAGGGCATTAATGCACGTGCTTGAAACATTTGTATGTATGTATGTATGTATGTATAAGTGAATCAGCAGTTTTTTTTAATTGGTTTTCATGGTATGCATTTAGGAATTCTTACATTTCACTGAAATGTTGTGCTATGCTTAAGTATTTTGAATGTTAGAAACATCTAGCAATTCTAAATGCAACAGATAGGAGCCCACAGCTTTTATATATTTTCTTTACATAGAGAGCTAAATTAAGCAGGCATACACAAGACATTAATGTTCATTCAGTCACTTTGTCTTGTAATCCTGGCAACAATTAATCTGATTTTTTTTTTTTTTTTTGCTTCTGGGTCTCATAGAAGTATATTTAATGGCTCTGGACTTGTATATTTTACCATGACTAAGCACATATCTACTGTTAGAACTAGGTGACTAGTAGATAAGTAGTTTATATATATATATATATATATATATATATATATATATATATATATATACTTAGACCATAGTAGAAATTATAGTTTGTTTTATTTATATTTTTAGTACACATTGGCAGATCATCTACTGTCTAATTTGCTGTCAGAGTTCCTGTAGCTGATTGGACAGATTGTTATGATGTCATAATTGGAATCAGTTTCTGATTTGTGATTTGGATTTTAAATAGTGAGTGTTAACATATGTATTTTTAAAGTCTGATGGAGCATTGAGGACAACACAAAAGTGCTAATTTATAATAAAAGCTTTTTGGTTTACTTTACTTAGCCATGATTGCTGTCACCCAGTTTTTATTCTGGATCTAAGAATAGTTGTTGAACCCTATCATAAGAAACACGTTCTCAAGATACCTTAATAAAATAGGTATTCGTGCATTTATGGATTAAAAGCAGAAGTTTTGATTAGTCCAAACATTTGGCATTATCATCCAATATGGACAATTAAAAGTGTGCAGTACTTAACAGATTGTTGTGGGCAATAGCCAGTGAATTAGACATAATATTTTTTTCTTCCAAGTTATAAACTTCAAATCTGATTTCCTTTTCCTTTTGTGTAATCTTTCTCTGTTTGTGAGGACCAGATAACTTTCACACCAGGTTTGAATGGTATGTTAAGCAAGAGAGCGTAGGTGTTTGTTTCCCTCTCCAAAGTTTTAATCAGTTTTGGCAGATATTTTTCAAGGACAGATACTAAAATATTGAAATAGTAAATGGCTTTACTTTTTGATTGAATTGTATATCACCATAACAGGCAGACTAGGTGAATGAAATGCTTTCACCAATATCTCTATCTATCTATATACAGTATCTATGTCTATATCTATCTATCTGTCTATCTATCTATATATAGAGACATGTGTGTGTATGTGTGTGTGTTTACATACAGCTGAAAAACAGAAAAAGTAGGTCAATCCCTTACTACAGCTAAGATTATCTTTGTTTAGAAGAATGGCTGACTAAATCACTAAAGCAAATGTATCAGATCATACATAATCTGATTTCTGTAATAAAAAATGTACTGAATAAAACAGGTTAGATCTCAGCAAGAAAATATGAGAGCATTCTTCATACTCATAATAATGAAAGAGACATGCAATCACATTCACTGTATCAGTGTTTGTTTTACTGTTTGGCCATTCTGTATACCTAATATAAACAGGTTTATGCGCCATGGTCTTCAGACAGTAAAGAAGTGTTTTACATGTTCATTTGAAAGCGTGTAGCATCACATAAGAGATATTGCTGACAATGGTTTTGTAATCCTGACAATATTTTTCTATACACAATCCAAGTGCACTGGTTGTGTAGTGGTTATCTTGCCGACCAGACTCTGTAAATAATGAAAGATATTATCTCTAAACCCCAAGTGAAACCTTTCTTTTTACTAGCTTAACTGTTCCAGAGTAAGTACTTCTATCCTCAACTAATGAGAATTCTTCTTAAGTTCTTAGAACAGGTTATCAATAAGACAGATGCAGCAGTCTGAAGCAAATGCTTTTGTATCTTGGGGGAATTCTACCGCAAGAAATATGTAATAGTTAATGGAAGAACTCATTCTTCTTGTGTTTTAACTTATTATGTTCCTATTATTTCAGATACAAGTTTTATTAAATTCTTTTGTGAAAAAGGAAATTCAATTAGTAAAAAACAAGAGCTCTTAGAATGTGAGAATTGTTCTGTGCTACACAAAATTGCTATCTTTTATTTTACTGCAGAATTTTGATCATTAAGAATATACATGGTGGTAATTTGCAACATTTTTCAAATTCCTTTAGTACTGGCCATTTTCAAGAAAATCGTGTCCCCTTAGCTGGTTTTATCAGGGGCAGTTCACTGCACAGAAATTAAAGTATTTCCAAAATGATTTAGTATACTCTAATGAAATGTTCTGTTAGTTATGTTGGTATATATATTTTTTATAAAATGCCATTACGTGGTTCTACTAGCTGTAAAGACAATGGATAAGTTACATCTTGCGTTCAAAAATAAATAAATAAATGCAATTTTTGTGGTACAGCTTTACTCACTTACATAAAGACACAATGGTTAGGGTTCAGAAAGGCTTACAGTGGTACTGAACCATTAAACGTACAAGATTTCTACCATATCACAGACAACAGTCTTGCTGTGGAAGCTGTATGATAATGTGGCAGTCTGATGGAGCAGCTAATACTAATTAGCCATCTACTGTCCCCTGGATGTGGAGGTGCCTCCAAATTAACTTGGCAGAATGACTCAGAGAACTATTGTGTTGAGTTTTTATTTTTTCTAAGAGGAAAACTGAACAAGATATTTTGATAGTATTCATCTATTAATTCCTATGGGAGTAGCTGTAGCTCATAACATGACTATGTAAGTATAGCAGAGACATGGGAGTGTGTCTGTATGTATGTCTGTGTATATGGGTGTGGATGTGTGTGCATAATTGCCTGTGGGAGCAAGAATGTAGCTGAAAGGATGTATATATATATATATATATATATATATATATATATATGTGTGTGTGTGTGTGTGTGTGTGTGTGTGTGTATGTATCTGTGTGTGTGTATGTATCTGTGTGTGTGTGTGTGTGTGTGTGTGTGTGTGTGTGTGTGTGTGTGTGTGTGTGTGTGTGTCTGTGCGCATGTGCGCATGGAGGAGGATGCTTATACTACTGCCAGTCATGGGCTGGAAGTAAAAACACTGGTGGTGTCATGTCTAACAGCAGATTTTTCAATTCACAGACTTGGTAATGAGCACCTCTTGGGGTCTTTCTCTGTGCAGCTTTACCTTATCTCTGAATTGTTAAATATGTCCATCACACTAATTATTCAACTCACACTGACCAATTATCAAGGGTGGAGATTAATTCTTTGAATCCCAGGAATCATCTGTTAGCCCTGATTTCAAATTAATGTTAAATAATTATGTTTTGTAGCTTTTGTGTTTACTAACGTGAGGAGAATTATTGTTAGCTATTTTTATTTTGCAAATGTTTTAGAAATTTTGGAGAAAATCAATTTCTAATGGCCATGTGTCTGAACAAGGAGAACGTTACTGTCAGCTGCCTGTCGGGTGCTTGGATCCGCCACATAACACAGGCACTTAGTTCTCTCCAGAACAAGTACAAGTATGATGCTGTCATTGTACATGTTGGTGTGAATGATCTAAGACATACCTCCCTGGACTACATGAAAAGAGACATTGAGGAGCTCTCTGATCATGTAGCCCAAGCTGGTATGACCCTGACCTTGAGTAGCATACTACCTTCACCTAGAATTATATCACAATACAAAAACAAAATGATCAATTTTAACAATTGGCTAAGCTTCTGGTGTCATTCTAAGGGGATCCAGTGTCTGTCTGCCTGGGATGACATGATAGACAAGCCTCGCTGTTTTGCCAGAGATGGGTTGCACCTGTCACCCCTAGGTTTTCGAATACTGGCCAAGGCTCTTGCCATCCCCATAATGCCTTGTTTAGGCAAGGCTCAAAGGACAAACCAACCACCATAACCAGCACAGGTAACCAAAAACTAAGGGTAATGTAACTCAGCGCCAGAAGTCTCAACCTCAAAATGCACACACTCAAGGCTCTCCTCAGCATGGAGAAAATCGATGTTTGTGCAGTGACGGAAACCTGGTTCAAGGCTCAAGAGAACACCCCAGCACTGCCAGGTTACAATTCATATCATACCGTTCGGCCTCAGTTACCAGATTGCAGTACAAAGGGCGGAGGTGTATCCATATTAATCAAGGATACCCATATCTCCAGGTTAGTAGTGCAGCATGATGCCCCAGAGATCATCCATGCGTAACTGTCAGCAGGCAAAACCACATTTCAAGTTGTAGCCGGTTACAGATTGCCCACCATGTCCCAAGATGCTCACTCTGCATTCCTTGAGACATTGGAAAATATAAAGGTCCTACCCAACACCATAATCTTGGGTGATTTCAACTACCCTGGTATAGACTGGGTGAACTACCAATGTTCCAACTCCTATGCTTAGCGATTCATAGAATTTATAAATTCAAATGCCCTTGAACAACTAGTATGTTCCCCCACTAGAGATGACAACATATTGGATTTAATCATCACAAATATTGGCGCCCATTGTACCACACCCATTATCACCCCCTCCTTGGTCAGATCCGACCACAAACTGATAACCCTGGACATCCTCACTCCTCCACCTCCCCCAATCAAAGAAACCATAGTCAAAAACCTTTCCAAAGCAAACTTCAAACTACTTGCATCCAAAGTGGAAAGCTTCACTATTCCCTTGCAGAAGGATAATGATATCCAGGATGCGGAATCCTACACCAAGGCACTCCATATGCATCTTCAGGATTGCATGGACCATGCTATCCCAAATAAAACTAAGACTCCTTCCTCAGGCAAGAAGAAACCAGTCTGATGGACCCTGGCCATAAGCAAACTTTACAATAAAAGGAGGAGACCTATACAAAAAAAGGCCAAATCTCAAGTAGAAAAATCATCCCTGATCAGCATTAGTAAGAAAGTGAGGGCCCGCATCAAGTGAACTAAAGCTAATTTTGAAAAGAAAGTTGCCAAGGATGCCAAGGATAACCATAAGGCCTTCTATGGCTACGTCAAAAACCTAAATGGCAATGCTCAGGTCTGTTCTGAGCTAGTACAAAATGGAACAAAATACACTGACCCTTCTGACATTGCCAACATCTTGGCTGACAGGTTCAGTGCAAATTTCTCCCCCCCCCCCATCACCACCTACAGGGCCTATTACCATCTAGGGGATTGTGTAAGTCCAATTATTACTGATATGTTGGTTAACAAGGCTCTATCTAAAGCTAAAAACACTGCCTCCATGGTACCAGGCTGTGTCATACGCGAGCTCCAAAAGGAATTAACCCCGCATCTTAATACCCTGTTCTGTCTCAGCCTTTCCACAGAATATGTGCCCATAGAATGGTGCATGGCAATGGTGGTCCTGCTACACAAGGGTGGGGCCACAAATGACCCTGGGAAATACCGAACAATAAGCCTGACCAGTCTGATCTGTAAGGCTATGGAGCAAATCATTATGGAACTCATAAATGGAGAGATTGGGAAAGTCACTGGACCCCACATATTTTGGCTTCGTCAAGGGCAGATCATTCCTCCTGAACCTGGTGGATTTCTTTGAGACAGTTACTCAGGCTATAGATAAGGGAAAGGAGGTACACACGGCTTACCTTGACCTTGCTAAAGCATTTGACACCATTCCCCATTCAGGTATTATTGATAAGCTCACCAGCCTGGGCATAAACCCTTACGTCACAAGATGGAGCACAAACTGGCTCTCAGACAGATCCTATAAAGTAAGAGTAGTGGGATCTATGTCTGAATTCAGACCAGTAATGAGTGGTGTGCCTCAGGGCTCTGTCCTGGGGCCCCTCCTGTTTGGCATATACTTCTCAGAAGTACAGGCAAGCATGGAAGGGCTGTGGCTGACTAAGTTTGCGGATGACTGCAAACTGGGTACTATAATAGAGTCTCCGGCCGACATGGAGATCCTCCAGAAGGGCCTAAATGAGACTGATGCATGGTGTCAAAGCCATGGTCTTAAGCTAAATGCAAAAAAATGCATAGTAATCCCCTTTGGAAAAAACAGAGTACCCGCAAACTACAACACAGGAGGTAATCCCCTGAAATCTGAAGAAGAAATAAGGGATCTAGGGACTCAAGTAGATATTCAGCTTTCCTTTGATAACCATGTTGCCAAAGTGTTTAGAAAATCCTTCTATGTGACCCATCTGATCACGAAAGGGTTCACATCAAGATCTAAGGATGTAATGGTGCCCCTCTACTCTTCCCTCATCAGACCCATTATTGAGTACAATGCACCAATTGGAATGTACCTGGCTAGAGATCTCCAGCAGTTGGAGAGACCACAAAGGTACTTAGCCAAGAGGATTACTGGCCTCAAACAGTTGCCCTATGCAGCATGATTGAAAAAGCTAAGACTGTTCTCTGTTGCATACCGCTTTCTCAGAGGCGATCTCTGTCTAACGTACAGAGCCATGTCCAACCCAGAATTGTTGAACATGCTCCATCTTAGCAAAACCAAATCTACTCGAGCTACACTCTCTAGGGATATAAACCTCAACACAACAATGAATAGAACATGCTGGAGGGATAGATTCCTTCAGAGACTTCCCTTACTATGAAACAGGGTCCCGATCTACATAAGACAGAGCCCCTCACTATCACTCTTCAAGAGGAACCTTGATGAGTGGATGGGTAACAGAAAGTTCACACCGGGGATCACACCAACAGCACTACTAGATAGGGGCCAAGGATACTAGCTGCTAGTACAAGGGTATAGGGAACTACTAAAGGGGCGGTGAATACCACACAACGTGGCTGGGCTAATATATGCCTTTGGGCAGATAGCCCAGTACCAACCTATGAACCTATGTTACACAGAGCTAATATGACAATCTTAGAGGTACCAGAGTTTATCCAAAATAAGTAACTGTGGCTATTCTTTGAAAAATGTATTGTGGATCTCATGCCATCATATCATGATGATGCAAGCCAGCCAGGCATTGAAAGGATTTGTGGAATGAGACCAATGCCAGCATAGCTGAAAAGTTTTCCTGAACAGACACTAACTGCAAAACATTGACTTACTGTTAATTAGTAATGGGTAAATCAACATAGCAAATACTCCCTTATAAAAAACATTAGTGCAACTTAATTTTTCTGGCAGTCTTAATGGTGGAAGTAGAGAACTATAAAATATGTATTGCTTTAGAAGATGAGAATTGTCTAACCAAAGTTAATTCAAAATCACCTTGATGAAGTCCATGGTTTAGAAAATCCTCTCTTGGAAAAGGAGATTGAATGGGAAATGTTTTTTTTAAACAAGAAACATCTTTATTAACTTATCACTTCTGAAATAGGCAATCATATATTTATATAAATGGAAGCAAACCATATTGACATAATCTCAGTTGCAATCTTTATACAGTACATCACAAACCATATTGACATCATTTTAGTAGCGAACAATATACATCACTTATAATCTACCCAATCATCAGTAAAAGATTACATAGCTCATTCAAATCCTGCCCTCTTTTATACTTCATTCCTCCCCTATATGTATTGTTCCCACAATCCCCATTTTTTCTATGTAATTTGCTGCCACCTGTTCCTAAAGATACAAATTCTGGTTGTTTTATCTGTGTTACTATATTGACTATTTCTAGTATAGTTGGTTTAGACTTTGATTTAATTTCCTAGTAATTGCTGTTTTGGCAGCCACCATAATTAGACTCAGCAAGACCTTACTATATCTAGGCAATTCCAATTCTGTATCATAGCTCAGAAAAATCATATCCCTAGATACACCAATTTGCTCACCCAGTATCCCTGAAAGAGTAGTCTGCAAGGAACTCATTACACTCCCAGAAACTATGTTCCTGATTATCTCTTTCTTCTTCATCGCATGTCCAACATTTGCTATCTACCTGAGGAAAAATTTTCTGTAGCCTACTCAGAGTATAAAAATACCCATGTAAACATTCCCAAGCAAAAATCCTACATCTTCTAGATTGTGTTGCATATTAACCAAGAGTAATCAGAAGCAACAGAAAGCACTGGTACCTGCAAAGAAATAGCTGCATAAATAGAAGGATTCTAAGTCACTACAAAATAAATCTGCTTCTATGTAGCCTGATAACAATAAACAAGACTAAAAGTTAAAGATGTTAGTAAGCTAAGTAACAATGTTTTTTTCCAGCAATAATTATAAGTTATAAATTTGGGGCAAGGGTAGAAAAAAGGTTGTGACAATTTTATTTTATAGATCCATAAGGGTTGCAGTGGTGATGCTGCGGTAGCATTGTCACCTCACATAAGACGTCCTGTTTGATTCTCAGCTAGAGCGTCTTCTGTGTGGAGACATGCGTGAATGGGCGTACCTTCGTTGAAGGTTGTGCATCAGGGCTGGCAACTCGGCGTGTAAAAATCTACTGCCAATCATTAGAGGACCGGAGTTCCGCTGTGGCAATCCCTAACCGGGAAAAGCTGAAAGACACAACAAAATAAGGGTTGTAATAGATTTGATTAACTGCACTGAGACAGGGAGAAAGATGGTATGGAAGGTGAAAATGAAATCCCAGTCATGCATAATAGGCAATTTTCATGTCCTTAAATGGGATGATCCTCTTTTTTCAGAATTTTTTGACACCTGAGAATGGATTGTTGCACATAATATTAACATAAATGTGGGTAACATTTATTCACATGCTTTTAGGTAAATTACCTGCCAGGATGGTTCACAGAATTCTAATGTTACTTAGAAACTATGGAGGCCTGCATACTTCTAATTTGGTAGCTTATGGTAAGGACGATGTTGGCTGGAAATTTCTGAGGCAATATCTGTATGGAAAACAATATGGTTTTGGTTTGAGTCAGGTGTTATGTATAGTCACCATCTTTTAAGCACAGGAAATTACTGGAAGAGGGTCTGTGACCCTTGGGGATTAGAGAAATGGTAGTTCAAACAATGTTATTATGTTTTTAAACCTTCTCTGGTTGTGGAATGGGAAAGAATTTGGTTCAATAAAGAAATTCAGATAGCAGAATCACGAGTCAACTGGCAAAATTGGATTAAAAATACATAACATTATTTTGTAGATCAGATATGAAGAAGGATTCTTCTCAGCTTAATAAGTCAAGTAGTTTATGTAGGTGACAATATTTATAATGGTCACCTGAGACAGCTGTTATACAAGGATTTTAGAAAATTATATCCAAATAAGTAACTCCTCCATTATTATGTATATTCATACAGACTTTCTCATAATGCAACAGTTAAACATTTCACTTTATACCAGTTTTTAGCTGAATTTTCAAACTTTAGACAATTTAAAAGCAATTTAAATTTAGGAAGCTTTGGTCTTGTTGGACTGGTAGAAATTTTTGTAATGAAGACTGGATGGAAGCAATTATGGGCTGGAGTAATCCCACGCTCCCCCTAGTATATCTTTGGTGTATTTCAAAGTGATTAATATTTGGCAGCAAGCTACAGAAAGACTATAGCAAAGAGACTGAACAACATTAGCATGGTTTTGGAGATGGAAAGTTGAAAGACAGACTATTATCATATGGTTTAAGAATTTTTAGCTATACATCATGTTTAGATTAAATTATGCAATGCAACAGCATGGGCATCACAACTTCCTACCCCAGGGTAGAAAGGCAGTGCATTCTGGGTACTTGGATTACAAGGCAATGCTTATAGAATTCCATCTGATAATTTTTTTAAAGATGAGGGTAGCTATAGTGGCTGTGCTAAGCATAATTTTCAAATCATTGGAAAATGGACTTGTACTAGAAGAAAGATAGCTGCATGGTTTACAGACAGGACATGCCAAGCATCATACAAAAATTGGATAGGTGAAATTTTTAGTTACAGTCAGGGTGTTCCACAGGGTTCTGTCCTATTTAGATTGTACCTTTCAGATCTATCAGTTTCATCTGAGATGTTCTACAGTCTGTATGCAGATGACTTTAAATTGGATAAACTGATTGCATGCATAACAGACAGGGCATATCTGCAAAAGAACTTGACTAAACTCACCATTTGGGCACAGGAGACTAATATGGTGATAAATACATCAAAAAAGCAATCATATGATATTTGTGAGACATAAATTGAAAGGTGCATATTAAATACAGCATACATTGATTGAAACTGTAGATTAATTTAAGGACCTGGGTATATGGGTAAATCCAGCTTTGAGTTTTTCTAGTCAAATCAACCAATTGGTTAATGATATTTATAGAACTATAGGTATGTAAGATTAAATATTTAGATGCTGATAGGCAGAGGCTGATCGTATGGGCTGAGGGGACTGCTGGTGGGTAAAAGGAATAACAATCCCAAGAATATTATGTGGTTCTTTAAGGAGCTTGCATCTGAAATTATAATATAATAGAGTAGCAAAGAAAAATGAAACATTTTTCCACAGGATGCTTTACATAAAGAGGAATGCAGAACTTTTTATATTGCTCTTTAAAAAATGTCAGACCTAAAACAGAGCATTACCTCAGCTATCATTACACAGAATACAATGAATTAAATTTTACTCAAGCAGCTATGTTGCAATCAGATAGTCCCTTCATAGAGGTACATGAAAGAGTGAAACACATACAATGCAATTAAGTGGCTGGCTGAAATGTCAGTTCACCTAACATCTTTGAATTGGCTGGTTTGGTTTTAGTCAAAGAGTTGCCATTCATGTTTACAGTGGAACAGGTGAAGATTCCCACTTCTATTTCTCAGGCAGTGATTCCTGTCCTCCTGAAGTCTCAAGCAGGTCCATAACTGGATCATCTAATACCCAGTGCCAGTCAGTGAAGTAACCCCCACCACCCAACGTCTGCAGTTGAAGAAAAAACAAAGGACTTTAGTTGTGAAGAATGACAACACCAATTGGATTCTTATAAATCCCTGCCCTGTCAGCTCTTCATGTTCAGAGCAGAAAATAAATAAATAAAAATGTGACCTTGTACTTTTTGTACCAATTGGCATCTTACAATATCTGTGTCT